>NC_044311.2:115044133-115344133 GCF_007474595.2 Lynx canadensis
AAAAATGGAGGCATTTAAGTGGCTCAGTCAGTTGAGCTTCTGACTCTTGATTTTGGCTCAGGTCATGATCCCAGAGTTATGGGGTTGAGCCCACATCAGGCTCTGTGCTGAGTGTGGAGCCTGCTCAAGATTTTCTCTCTTTCTCTCTCTCTCTGCCTCTCTCCCCAGCCTGTGCTCTGTCTCTCTTCTCTCTAAACAAAAACAAACAAAACAAACAACTCCTTCTGCAGAAAAAGAAACAGATTTGAAAAAAATGTAAGCATTATTCTTTAGCCTTAAAGGAAACATGAGGTATATAAAACACCTCTCAACTCATACTTTGGTTATGTTGTATCTCCAATTTTACAAAGAAATGCTGTCAAATTGTGGTCTAAATTCCTGAATTTCCATCATAGACATATTTTAATCTTCAACATGTGTTAAAGAAGCGTATCTGCTAGATATGATTTTTGTTTTTTGTCACGGTAGGTGGTACTCCAGCGATGTTAGACGAAATTCTGGATTTATTGCAATTTTAAGGCAAGAGCCTGAACTTCCTGTATTGCTTTGTTCCAATCTTAGAAACACATTGAAAATATCTGTGCTCAGCTTTCTGAAGCAAACTTAACAAAAAACGTTATGCCTATTGCTCAGTTGTTAAAATCATTTAGTATATGCACGCAAATGTATGCATCATAGCCAGTTTGGGGAAATTTGGAAAGAAATAAAAGACAATTCAATGATTTTGCATTTATTGCCAGTGATTATTAGCTGGGTGGTGGAAGAGTTTCACACAAATTACTCTCCTATCATCTCCAGTTAAAGTTTTGCTTGAGACAAAAGGAACGCTTGCCAGTATTCAATTACTAGGTACCAAAAAATTGTCAAGTGATTTATGTTTTCTCATCCACATCATGATGTATTTGAATGAGGTAGGTGCAAAGCTCTAAGAGTAGGGGTTTATACTGTACCCTTGATTGGTAAGTACAAAATTTTTCACAGTACAAATTTGTAATAATGACCCAGCTATTTTTCTAAAATGGATAAATAAGCAAGATAAATGGACAGTGTTGTGCAAATTGGCTGCAAAATTACTTTTCAAAAAATTTTTGAAGAATGCTATGCTGATATGGATAGAGTGATTTTGGACTATTAAATTTCTAGTTGAATTTGATGTTAATGCTCCTGAGTTGCCACAAGTGTTAGTAAATTGAAATCACTTGGGGAGAAATATTTTTTAAATGAATACACTTTTGCTTCAAAGTCGAATCCATTAAAAAAAAAAAAAAAAACATTTGTTCATTTGGATACAAATATTGAGGCACAATTATTTTTATAATTGATTCAGCTATTGGAAATTTTAAAGTATGTTTCAAACAACTTGGATATCTGAAGTTACAATTCAAATGTAAGTTTATGAAAGATTAAGTACAGATCAATTATTTTTTGTGAAAATTTAGCATTTGAATTAAATAAACTGCACACGTAACAAGTGTATTTTAATGACTTGGTGTTTTAAAAAGCATTTTAGGGGTGTCTGGGTGGCTCAGTTGGTTGGGTGTGAGACCTCGGCTCAGGTCATGATCTCGTGGTCCGTGAGTTCGAGCCCCGCGTCAGGCTCTGTGCTGACAGTTCAGAGCCTGGAGCCTGCTCTGGATTCTGTGTCTGCCACTTCCCCACTCACACTCTGTCTCTCTGTGTCTCGAAAACTAATAAATGTTAAAAAATTTAAAAATATATATATATTTTACATCTTGAGATAGAAATAGTTTTTAATATATTAAAATAATTTAAAAGTAATTTTAAAAATGATACACGTAACCGATTATACTTCTATTCATCAATGCTCTTATAAGGCAAGATTATCAGTGTGAGTTAAACTCCTATATAAAATATCGCAATGATATTCAGAGTTTTAGACTGGAAATGATTCCCAGAACTCCAGAAATCCAGAAATATATTGTGACACAGGGTTCTGTTCTTATTTTATAATTGCTTAGCTCCATAATCATTGTATTTTCAGGTTAAAAGAAATGTGAAGACTATCTTAAATTTAAATTAAATAAAAATTTGAAAAATCTATAAGAATACAAAAGATAGACTTGTTTAACCTAGTCAAAAGAAAGACAAATGATGGGTTATGTGGATTTAGTCATTTGCTTCACTATTTTAATGAATAGGACTGTTTTTCAGTAAGTTGCCATAACATATTTATAAGTCAAAGATAGAAGAAATAGTGTTTACTCAGTCATCTTTCTCTTATTTCTTTTTGAAGAACATAATAATGCTTATGGGTTATATACGAAAAAAATGTTTCTTGGTAAGTTTTAGTTATAATTCCTTCAAATGGTAAATGGTAAATGGAAGGGTTTTCTTCCTTCTTTTTGAAAGTATCATTTGAAGGAAATTTTCATTAATTTTGAAATTATATGTGTTTATGAAACGAAATTTTTTCGGGGTATATATGTGTATATATTTGTGTTATTTTCCATGTTTCATAGTGGTGTGAAGGAAAACAACAACAACAACAACAGCAACAACAAGAACCTTTATAATTTCTTACCCTACGTGACATGAATGAAGGAATTAAAACTGCAGGAGAAAAGCAACAAACTTTCACCCATATAGGAATAATAAACCAAGTAGCTCATTTTTATACTGTTTCTATAAGAGAGAATGACATTGCCTAGATGAACTTCACAAATGCTTGATAAAATTGTTCACTCCCAATATTTAGTATCTTGAGGAATCACTATAATCCTACCATGGTGGGCGTAACATAGAAATTCCTAATAAGGCACACAGAATCTCATTAAATTCATTGCAAATTTGTCACCAACTTCAAGTTTATGCAGTCTTATTTTAGTGAACTATATTTAGAATAATTAATATGTATAATGGGTTCTAGGATAAGAAAATCTTTTTACAGTGAAGTAAATAATGATTCAGTAAATAAAATTTTAAACATCTAAACCAAGAATACAGTCTATTGTCCTTTGATTGTTTCATTTTTTTAAAGTCCAAAGTTTAATTTAAGAGGAAAGAGAATCAACATTGAAATTGATAGAGCCTGAGGCATTGGTAAAAAGGCATTCAAGATTTCAGTTTAGATTTACATCTTCAAAGTGAGAATAAATTTGACTTGTATCACTTCTCTTCCTGTTAAAAATCTTTGTCGAAAGAAAAGTGTAAGATTGTTAATGACCTCTTTTCACTTTACTCACCCGAAATATTAATTTGTATTTATTTGCATGTATGGTGATATATTTATTTATTTTTTTAGTGACTTTATTTTTTTATTTTTATTTTTTTTGAAATTTATTGTCAAATTGGTTTCCATACACCACCCAGTGCTCATCCCAAAAGGTGCCCTCCTCAATACCCATCACCCACCCCCCCTTCCTTCCCACCCCCCATCAACCCTCAGTTTGTTCTCAGTTTTTCAGAGTCTCTTATGCTTTGGCTCTCTCCCACTCTAACCTCTTTTTTTTTTTCCTTCCCCTCCCCCATGGCTTTCTGTTAAGTTTCTCAGGATCCACATAAGAGTGAAAACATATGGTGTCTGTCTTTCTCTGTATGGCTTATTTCACTTAGCATCACACTCTCCAGTTCCATCCACGTTGCTACAAAGGGCCATATTTCATTCTTTCTCATTGCCACGTAGTACTCCATTGTGCATATAAACCACAATTTCTTTATCCATTCATCAGTTGATGGACATTTAGGCTCTTTCCATAATTTGGCTATTGTTGAGAGTGCTGCTATAAACTATGGGGTACAAGTGCCCCTATGCATCAGCACTCCTGTATCCCTTGGGTAAATTCCTAGCAGTGCTATTGCTGGGTCATAGAGTATGTCTATTTTTAATTTTTTGAGGAACCTCCACACTGTTCTCCAGAGTGGCTGCACCAGTTTGCATTCCCACCAACAGTACAAGAGGGTTCCCATTTCTCCACATCCTCTCCAGCATCTATAGTCTCCTGGTTTGTTCATTTTGGCGACTCTGACTGGCGTGAGGTAATATCTGAGTGTGGTTTTGATTTGTATTTCCCTGATGAGGATCGACATTGAGCATCTTTTCATGTGCCTGTTGGCCATCTGGATGTCTTCTTTAGAGAAGTGTCTATTCATGTTTTCTGCCCATTTCTTCACTGGGTTATTTGTTTTTTGGGTGTGGAGTTTGGTGAGCTCTTTGTAGATTTTGGATACTAGCCCTTTGTCCGATATGTCATTTGCAAATATCTTTTCCCATTCCGTTGGTTGCCTTTAGTTTTGTTGGTTGTTTCCTTTGCTGTGCAGAAGCTTTTTATCTTCATGAGATCCCAGTAGTTCATTTTTGCTTTTAATTCCCTTGCCTTTGGGGATGTGTCAAGTAAGAAATTGCTACGGCTGAGGTCAGAGAGGTCTTTACCTGCTTTCTCCTCTAGGGTTTTGATGGTTTCCTGTCTCACATTCAGGTCCTTTATCCATTTTGAGTTTATTTTTGTGAATGGTGTAAGAAAGTGGTCTAGTTTCATTCTTCTGCATGTTGCTGTCCAGTTCTCCCAGCACCATTTTTAAAGAGGCTGTCTTTTTTCCATTGGATGTTCTTTCCTGCTTTGTCAAAGATGAGTTGGCCATACGTTTGTGGGTCTAGTTCTGGGGTTTCTATTCCATTCCATTAGTCCATGTGTCTGTTTTTGTGCCAATACCATGCTGTCTTGATGATGACAGCTTTGTAGTAGAGGCTGAAGTCTGGGACTGTGATGCCTCCCGCTTTAGTCATCTTCTTCAAAATTACTTTGGCTATTCGGGGCCTTTTGTGGTTCCATATGAATTTTAGGATTGCTTGTTATAGCTTCGAGAAGAATGCTGGTGCAATTTTGATTGGGATTGCATTGAATGTGTAGATAGCTTTGGGTAGTATTGACATTTTGACAATATTTATTTTTCCAATCCATGAGCAGGGAATGTCTTTCCATTTCTTTAAATCTTCTTCAATTTCCTTCATAAGCTTTCTATACTTTTCAGCATACAGATCCTTTACATCTTTGGTTAGATTTATCCCTAGGTATTTTATGCTTCTTGGTGCAATTGTGAATGGGATCAGTTTCTTTATTTGTCTTTCTGTTGCTTCATTGTTAGTGTATAAGAATGCAACTGATTTCTGTACATTGATTTTGTATTCTGCAACTTTGCTGAATACATGTATCAGTTCTAGCAGACTTTTGGTGGAGTCTATCGGATTTTCCATGTATAATATCATGTCATCTGCAAAAAGTGAAAGCTTGACTTCATCTTTGCCCATTTTGATGCCTTTGATTTCCTTTTGTTGTCTGATTGCTGATGCTAGAACTTCCAGCACTATGTTAAACAACAGCGGTGAGAGTGGGTATCCCTGTCGTGTTCCTGATCTCAGGGAAAAAGCTCTCAGTTTTTCCTCACTGAGGATGATGTTAGCTGTGGGCTTTTCATAAATGGCTTTTATGATCTTTAAGTATGTTCCTTCTATCCCGACTTTCTCGAGGGTTTTTATTAAGAAAGGGTGCTAAATATTGTCAAAGGCCTTTTCTGCATCGATTGACAGGATCATATGGTTCTTATCTTTTCTTTTATTAATGTGATGTGTCACATTGATTGATTTGCGAATGTGGAACGAGCCCTGCAACCCAGGAATGAATCCCACTTGATCTTGGTGAATAATTATTTTTATATGCTGTTGAATTTGATTTGCTAGTATCTTATTGAGAATTTTTGCATCCATATTCATCAGGGATATTCGCCTGTAGTTCTCTTTTTTTTTACTGGGTCTCTGTCTGGTTTAGGAATCAAAGTAATACTGGCTTCATAGAATGAGTCTGGAAGTTTTCCTTCCCTTTCTATTTCTTGGAATAGCTTGAGAAGGATAGGTATTATCTCTGCTTTAAATGTCTGGTAGAACTCCCCTGGGAAGCCATCTGGTCCTGGACTCCTATTTTTCGGGAGATTTTTGACAACTGATTCAATTTCTTCGCTGGTTATGGGTGTGTTCAAGCTTTCTATTTCCTCCTGATTGAGTTTTGGAAGCGTGTGGGTGTTTAGGAATTTGTCCATTTCTTCCAGGTTGTCCAGTTTGTTGGCATTTAATTTTTCATAGTATTCCCTGATAATTGTTTGTATCTCTGAGGGATTGGTTGTAATAATTCCATTTTCATTCATGATTTTATCTATTTGGGTGATCTCCCTTTTCTTTTGAGAAGCCTGGCTAGAGATTTATCAATTTTGTTTATTTTTTCAAAAAACCAACTCTTAGTTATGTTGATCTGCTCTACAGATTTTTTAGATTATATATTTTTATTTCTTTTCTGATCTTTATTATTTCTCTTCTCCTCCTGGGTGTAGGCTGTCTTTGCTGTTCTGCTTCTATTTCCTTTAGGTGTGCTGTTAGATTTTGTATTTGGGATTTTTCTTGTTTCTTGAGATAGGCCTGGATTGCAATGTATTTTCCTCTCAGGACTGCCTTTGTTGCATCCCAAAGCGTTTGGATTGTTGTATTTTCATTTTCGTTTGTTTTCATATATTTTTTAATTTCTTCTCTAATTGCCTGGTTGACCCATTCATTCTTTCATAGGGTGTTCTTTAACTTCCATGTTTTTGGAGGTTTTCCAGACTTTTTCCTGTGGTTGATTTCAAGCTTCATAGCATTGTGGTCTGAAAGTATGCATGGTATAATTTCAATTCTTGTAAACTTATGAAGGGCTGTTTTGTGACCCAGTATGTGATCTATCTTGGAGAATGTTCCATGTGCACTCGAGAAGAAAGTATATTCTGTTGCTTTGGGATGCAGAGTTCTAAATATATCTGTCAAGTCCATCTGATCCAATGTATCATTCAGGGCCCTTGTTTCTTTATTGACCGTGTGTCTAGATGATCTATCCATTTCTGTAAGTGGAGTGTTAAAGTCCCCTGCAATGACCACATTCTTATCAATAAGGTTGCGTATGTTTGTGAGTAATTGTTTTATATATTTGGGGGCTTCTGTATTCGGCGCATAGACATTTATAATTGTTAGCTCTTCCTGATGGATAGACCCTGTAACTATTATATAATGCCCTTCTTCATCTCTTGTTACAGCCTTTAATTTAAAGTCTAGTTTGTCTGATATAAGTATGGCTACTCCAGCTTTCTTTTGACTTCCAGTAGCATGATAAATAGTTCTCCATCCCCTCACTTTCAATCTGAAGGTGTCCTCAGGTCTTAAATGAATCTCTTGTAGACAGCAAATGGATGGGTCTTGTTTTTTTATCCATTCTGATACCCTTTGTCTTTTGGTTGGCATATTTAGTTTATTTACATTCAGTGTTATTATAGAAAGATATGGGTTTAGAGTCATTGTGATGTCCATAGGTTTCATGCTTGTAGCGATGTCTCTGGTACTTTGTCTCACAGGATCCCCTGTAGGATCTCTTGTAGGGCTGGTTTAGTGGTGACAAATTCCTTCAGTTTTTGTTTGTTTGGGAAGACCTTTATCTCTCCTTCTATTCTAAATGGCAGATTTTCTGGATAAAGGATTCTCAGCTGCATATTTTTTCTGTTCATCACATTGAAGATCTCCTGCCATTCCTTTCTGGCCTGCCAAGTTTCAGTAGAGAGATCGATCACGAGTCTTATAGGTCTCCCTTTATATGTTAGAGCACGTTTATCCTTAGATGCTTTAATTTTCTCTTTATCCTTGTATTTTTCCAGTGTCACTATGATATGTCGTGCAGAAGATTGATTCAAGTTACGTCTGAAGGGAGTTCTCTGTGCCTCTTGGATTGCAATGCCTTTTTCCTTCCCCAGTTCAGGGAAGTTCTCAGCTATTATTTCTTCAAGTACACCTTCAGCACCTTTCCCTCTCTCTTCCTCCTCTGGAATACCAATTATGTGTAGATTATTTCTCTTTAGTGTATCACTTAGTTCTCTAATTTTCCCCTCATACTCCTG
Organism: Lynx canadensis; assembly: GCF_007474595.2. Taxonomy (NCBI): domain Eukaryota; kingdom Metazoa; phylum Chordata; class Mammalia; order Carnivora; family Felidae; genus Lynx; species Lynx canadensis. Next base: position 115,052,057 of record NC_044311.2, read on the forward strand.
GATTTTTTTATCTCTCTTTTTCTCAGCTTCCTCCTTTTCCATAATTTTATCTTCTAGTTCACCTATTCTCTCCTCTGCCTCTTCAATCCAAGCCGTGGTTGTTTCCATGTTATTTTGCATCTCGTTTAAAGCGTTTTTCATCTCCTCCTGACTGTTCCTTAGTCCCTTGATCTCTGTAGCAAGAGATTCTCTGCTGTCCTCTATACTGTTTTCAAGCCCAGTGATTAATTTTATGACTATTATTCTAAATTCACTTTCTGTTATATTGTTTAAATCCTTTTTGATCAGTTTGTTAGCTGTTGTTATTTCCTAGAGATTCTTTTGAGGGAAATTCTTCTGTTTCATCATTTTGGATAGAACTGCAGGGCACTTCCCCTGTGCTGTCTTGAATAACTTGCATTGGTGGGCGGGGCCATGGTCAGACCTGATGTCTGCCCCTGCCCACCTCTGGGGCCATAGTCACTCTGGTGTGTACCTTCTCTTCCCCTCTCCTAGGGGCGGGATTCACTGTGGGGTGGCGTGGCCTGTCTGGGCTACTTGCACACTGCCAGGCTTGTGGTGCTGGGGGTCTGGTGTATTAGCTGGGGGGGATCGGCAAGGTGCACAGGGGCGGGAGGAGCAGGGTCAGCTCGCTTATCCTTAGGTGATGCACTTCGGGAGGGGCCCTGCAGCACTGGAGGGAGTCAGACCCGCTGGAGGGATGGATCCTCAGAAGCACAGCATTGGGTGTTTGCTCAGTGCAAGCAAGTTCCCTGGCAGGAACCAGTTCCCTTTGGGATTTTGGTTGGGGGATGGGCAAGGGAGATGGCGCTGGTGAGTGCCTTTGTTCCCCACCAAGCTGAGCCTGTCGTCCGGGGCTCAACAACTCTCCCTCCCATTGTCCTCCAGCCTTCCCACTCCCGGAGCAGAGCTTTTAACTTATAACCTTCCAAATGTTAAGTCCCACTTGCTGTCTGAACACACTCTGTCTGGCCCCTCCGCTTTTGCCAGCCAGACTCGGGGGCTCTGCTTGGCCGGCTGGCTGCCCCTCCGCCCCGGCTCCCTCCTGCCAGTCTGTGGAGCGTGCACCGCCTCGACGCCCTCCCTACCCTCTTCCGTGGGCCTCTCTTCTACGCTTGCCTCCGGAGACTCCATTCTGCTAGTCTTCTGGTGGTTTTCTGGGTTATTTAGGCAGGTGTGGGTGGAATCTAAGTGATCAGCAGGACGCCCGAGTTCAGCGTCCTCTTACGCCCTCATCTTCCTCTACCTTAGTAATGAGGCACTATTTAAAGATGATTTGTGGGGCACCTGGGTGGCTTAGTCAGTTAGGCATCCAACTCTTGATTTCAGCTCAGGTCATGATCTCACGGTGTGTGGGATTAAGCCCTGTGTCAGGCTCCACACTGGCAGCTTGGAATTTTCTCTATGGTGGTATATTTAAATGAAAAGAAATATTTTACTTCAAAAGCCTTATTAGTCCTCAGTTGCAGTTACAGAGTGTGAGGTTATTTCAAGGAATCTGAAAGAAAACATAACAGAAAAATCTAAATTTAGTTACTTATTACACTTTTTTTTTCAGGATGGTTTTGGTGATCATAATCTGGAGCTAAATTATTGTTACACTAGACTTAATTCACATAAATGTGTATTCTTATAATAATTTCAACATTATTTGTAAGGGGTTCAATTCCAGTTCCACATTAATATCAATTTTCACTTCACAAACATTTTAAAAGCTTTTGAGGTTTATTTTTGGAGGTACAAGAATAGGTACTTTTCCTCCTCTCACAGTTTGTGTGTATGCACGTGTGTGTGTGTGTGTGTGTGTGTCGTGTCCCCACACAACCTTTGGTATATGCAAACCTAATAGGCAGCACATCTTAAATTTGCAGAATCCTAACAACACAAAACTGGGAAGACAAGTGCCTTAGAAGCATAGATACCCTATCCATTAAGCTAAGAGTGGAAATTAGGCTTAATGAAGTTATATGAACAGCGTAAGGCACAGCGTTCAAAAGTTGTGCAAAGATTCACCATTTTTCAGTCATTAGAAGAATGAGGATATTCAGTCTTGCAGAAGATACATGAATTTAGAAAATACAGACAGAATGTGATTCTCCAATCTCAAGTTAGGTAGAGCTTCACTCAAGAAGCATCCATGACAGCAGTCTATATGAAGAGTTACAAAGAGCAGGGTGCAAACACAGGAGAAGATGGTGGAAGAAACAGTGCAAGTTCTAAAATGTGGCACAACAGATAAATTATTGGGCAGAAATTCACGTTTGGGAAGGACTAGACTACAAGGTGAATCACTGGGGTTTAAGGACATTAATTCTGTGGATTCTATCAGTGTGGGAATAAAGATTGCTCAGGCATCTCCCCAAAAGATAGCTGGAGTGCAAAGTAAGTATAGACATACATATATATATATATATAATATATGTGTATATGTGTGTACGTAAATATATAAAGGCATAAATAAATACATGAGTTAATGAATAAATGAAAACAATAATTTAGTGAAGTAACCAGCAATCATAAAGTGGCATATAGCAGGTGTTCAATAAATTTAGATATCCTAAATTTACCACCATACACTCTTCATAATACTATGAAACTCTGATACAAAATTTGGGTGGCTCACTGTGTTAGGCAGTGTAATAGCCCCCTCAAACATGTCCACATCAGTCAGATAAGCATCTGACGCCTGATTTTGGCTCAGGTCATAATTGCACAGTTGTGAGATCAAGCCCACACTGTGCATGGAGACTGCTTAAGATTCTTTCCCTCTCTCCCTGTGCCCCTCTGCAGCTTGTGTGCACACGCACATGCGCGTGCTCTATCTCAAAAATAAATAAATAAATAAATAAATAAATAAATAAAATACTACAAAAAAATGAGATAGAGTAGGAGTATCTGGGTGTCTCAGTCACGTAAGTGTCCAACTTTGGCTCAGGTCATGATCTCGGGGTCCATGGGTTCCAGCCCCACATCAGGATCTGTACTGACAGCTCAGAGCCTACAATCTGCTTCAGATTCTGCCTCCCTCTCTCTCCCCTCCCCCACCTATACACACACACTCTCTCTCTCTCAGAAAATAAATATTAAAATAAATAAATACATAATAAAATGAGATAAAATTAGCTTGCCATGGCTTTATTTAAATGAGTCTTTGCTGAACACTAATCTTCATGAAGGGTCTTTAATACTCTTAAAATCTTTCAGTGAGATCATTATAAGTTTCTCTGTTGAAATGAATTATGGATTCAATATTTTTGTTTGGAAATTGAAGTATTTACTAATCTGTCTGAAATTCTATCCATAAGATTCTTCAAAGACTTCTGTCTTTAGTTAGAACTGGTCTCATATTTACAAATTTCTTTACTCTCTGTAATATAATTTGACGAGCCAAGGTATCTGAATGTGTTTGGACTCAATAAGAGACTTGCTGTATATCTTTATGCACTAAGGGTTTCAAATAAGGAATCTTGTATGTATACATGAGAATATTCAAATTTGTATTTTTGTAAGATTTTCGCTGGAAGATTTTATTTGTTGACAGTTAGGTTTGGTTGTCTTCGATGGATTTAAGGATAGGAATTATTATCTGCAGTAGAGAATCCCTGCTTATTTCCTTAGAGAATCTGGCAGTGGAGTTAATCAGGGATTGATACAAAAAAAAAATCCCCAATTACACCATTCCAGATGAAATCAGAAATGATGCATACTAGAAACTGACACTTCAAGTGTGGTTCTTTGTATTGCCAAGTTTATTCTTAGAATCACTATAGAGCTCAAGCCAAACTATCTTATTGTGGAATAATATAAGCATCAGTCTCCAAATCTAGTTACACTCAGCCGACAGGTAGTTATTTAGGGAGACCATCCACAGGGAGTGATTGGAGTCCCATCTGTTTAAGAACTGTCTGCCAGTGATAGCAAAAGATAGGGAAGATCCATCATTCTAAGTGGGGGATCAATGGCTGAGAGCATACTGTAAAAAAGCAAGTCAAGAGAGTGTTATTTTGTATTGGGGAAAAGTTAGAATGATATTGACCTTCTCTAAGTCATGTAGAATTGGATTTAGGGACACGGTTTTTATTGTGAGTGCTCCAAGTAACTCGTTAAAGTCTTTCAAACAGCAGTAAGGCAGGGCACTTCAAGTCTCTACCTATCATTAAAAAGAATAAAAGTATGTCCATTCAACCACTCTTCAGAGAAAAAGAAAAATGTCAATGTTATGTGACTCTTAGATATCTCCTCTAGTATCTTTTAAAGTGAAACACACACTACACATTTAATACTCAAACACAATTTTCTCCCATCAAACAGATGGGCTGTCTACTTGAACAGGGTATGGTTCAATCAATCATGGAATAATAGACTAGTATATCAGGAGGATATCCATGATAAAATCTATAAAACCATCTCAAATTAAATGTGACTGAAAGAAACTAATTGTCTCCATGTTAAACAAACAGAAAGGCTGGTGGAGAACAAAGGTATAACCAGAACCAAATATTCTTTAATTTAGTATATTGTTCTTCGTCTACAGTATGATGCCATTCCAATTAGCCAGTTATCAAGTAATTATATATTTGGGAAGATATGATCATTATGTATCAATCAATAATGAAGTAATGTGATAAAATCCACTTTAGGACAATATAGTGAATGGATACCCAATATTCATCCCTCCTCTTGATATACTACATAGGTTGAAAACTAAAAATTCAACTCCTCAAAATTTCTTGCGACTAGCATTTCATGTTATTAAAACTCAGTCAATTGGATGAACTCACTCAGGTTTTGGAAGTTGACAGTATGGCAAATTCTTCACTTTAGCAAGCATTTTTATAGAAGTATTTGAGCTTTTTTGGGGGCGGGTAATATTAACCAAGGTCTTTGTATGTACCCGTGGGTGTTAGGATGCAGGCTTCAATTTTGTTTGGATCCAATAGACACAGTCTAATCCTAAGGCCAATAACTCTGGTAGAATCTTCCTCATGCTTATTTCATAGCTAACATGTTCCTGTAGTCAACAGGCACCATCGTCTCCCTTAACTATGGCAGACTTAACATCTTCCCTAGTCTTTCAGTTTAGTGGTATTTTCTGATATATGATTCCTGGATGCCCCATCAATGGATAGTCTCCTCTTCCTACCTTCTAACAATTTAGTTAGCATATATTTTCCTTTGTTAAATATATTTCTGTCTTTCAGCTTGAGATATTTGGTGAATTTTTGTTACCTACAACTGACCACTGATTAATATAAATTTAAAATATTCAAATAAAGGGTGTGAATTAAGACTTGAATATTACAAGAAAGCTTTGTAAAGGAAATGGATTTAAAGTTAGACTTCAAACCAGCTAAGATTTTGATAGCCTGAGGGAAAAGAAAATGCCATTCAGAGGTGAGAAGTAACCTGAATTTATGGCAGCAGGAATGAAGTTGCATACATCGACTTTTCAACCATGCACTGAATGCCAATTACATGTCAAGTATTGTGAATACAGTAGGTTGGGACCGCCATAAACACTGGTTTGAATACAGTGGAGACTTCCTTTTGGGGAAACGAAGAATATGCGGTTGAATTAATAGGAGGGAAGTAAAATAGAGAAGGCCTTAAAAATGGGGAAGCTATTGAAAGAAATAGTCTTTGAAGGGTTTAGAAAAGGGAGTGACATGATAAAACCAAAGTTTAAAGCATAACATGGGCAGTAATATATAAGACAGTAGCTTGACTAGAGGGATATTAAGATTAATGATGCTGGAAAGGGAGGCATAAATACAAGATTGAGCTCTTTTAGGAAAGGAGGATGTCTATAGATAGGGATTCATTTTAGCAAGCAGTTAACTTTAGAGGATAAACATTAATAAATATTTTCATATAAGGCTCTAGTGGAGATGAGATCACAGGTATAAATAAAGGGTAGTGTGGAGCTAGAAAGAGGGCAAATGTGTGCTATATGGTATAGGACTTTTCAGATATGAGAGACGTTCTCTGCCTTGAGCTGTAGGGAGATGGAAAGCTATAGCAATTGGAATTCAATGAAATAAGATGTTTAAGAGGGTTATTTGGGCAGTTCACTAGGAAAGTGGTCAAGGATCTGGGCCAGAAAAAATATGGATAGTATAAATTTCATGTAGGCCACATGTCCCTACAGTATTCTATAGCCCAGGTATGACATCAGAGAAAAGGAATTTATACACTCTCTACAAAATGTGTATAAGTATGTTAACCCTAGACAATGTGGAAAATGAGTAAGTTGAAATGAATGGTAATGTCAGGAGTTCCAAACGAATTTCAGAGTTTAATATTAATATAAATAACCTCTAAGAATGTCATATATCATGATTCTCTACTTTGTTTCCTTTTATCCCCTGAAGTTTTGAGGATTCCACAGTTATATGTGAAGAAGGAAGCCCAGATATTCCGGTGAGACTTTTGCTCCTGAATGAGAAGGGACAGAGTAAGTACCCCTGACACCCAAATGGGAAAACTTCTGTCTAGTTTTGGTCTAGGTTTTGTCTCACCTTGTCTAGTTAGCCTTGAGTTAGAGACATCAGTATCAGGAAGACATTTATTTCCCAGGCTCAGAGGTTATCTTGTCCCCATCCTCCTCAGCTTGCATGAGAGGTAGGACTTGGAGGGCCTTAAGCCTCAGAAAGGAGGCTATCATTCTCCACTCTACCTGGAGGAATCTTAGTGAAGAGTTGCCAGGAGTGGTCATTTCTAGCAGTATCTCCCCATGTTAGTAGAGGCAGAACAATAAACAAGGAATTTTATAGGCTATATTTATATTTAAATATATATCCTCCTATTTATAGGAAAGGAGGAGAATGAAGCTATTCCTGGTCCTATCTCCCCCAGGCACACAGAGCAGCTTTCCCTTTCAGTATTTTCTTTATACTAATGGCTTCCAGCCTCCTGCCAAACCACATTGTGTTTTGAGGACAGGAAATTCTCTATCTTCTCTCTTTCCCCAACATTCTCCATGTAGGTAGTGCTCAAGCTTGCCATGTATACAGAAGAAAGAGGATGGATCTAGTTGTCATTGCCCACTGCTCTCCAATCCTCACCCCTCACTGCCCTCACACCCACACATCCACACTCACACAAACACTCCACTATGGCCAATCTTTGGAGGGCCTGAAGAACAGACCAGGAAGGAGAAGATTTAGACAGGAGAAAAACGTAGCGACATGAATTCTAGGCACTGAGTTTGGACTTTTCCTTGGTCCAAAACCAGCAGGAGAAGTCAACGACTGAGAGAATTTCTCCCAGTCACAAGTATCCCTGGGGATGTGGGAGGTAACTTTCAGTTCATAGTTCTGCCTGAAATAAGGATAAGAAAACTTGCAGTCAGGGTTTTAGAAGCTCTCAGAAGTTGAAGGCAAAAGTGAGGCTTCTTGCGCTATTGTTGCCATGAAGCTTTATTGTGGAGAAGTTGATTTTTTTTTTCCTTTTTTGGCATTGTAATTCCCGAATCTAATCACTTGCTTTGTAGGAGTTGAGGGAATGTGGCAGTTGGTCGTAAATTCAGTTTATTGATGCCATGATTGTAGCAGTGTGATCTTGAGGTCAGTACCAGTAATGGCCTTCTGATTCTCCATCTTCTTAATTATGACAGAGGCAGTGACTATCCTGGCTGGGAAGCTAGCTGCTCTTGTTCTGGGAGTAATTGTTGGTGGTCTGTCTGACTGCTTAATCCGCTACAGCTTCTGAAATATTTCTCTAGTAAATCTATTTTTGATTAAAATATCCAGAGCTGTTTTTTGATTTCTTCCTGTAACTGAGGCTTCATTGATAAAGGGGGCTAATTTAGATTCATTTCTATTAGAAACAGCATTTGTGAAGACATAGTTTTTTTTCACTTTATTTACTTTTGAGAGAGAGAGAGATACAGAGCATGACGGGGGAGGGGCAGAGAGAGAGGGAGACACAGAATCCGAAACAGGCTCTAGGCTCCAAGCTGTCAACACAGAGCCCGACGTAGGGCTCGAACTCACCAGCTGTGAGATCATGAACTGAGCCGAAGTCCAGCGCTCAACCGACTGAGCCACCCAGGCGCCCCAAAGACATAGCTGTGATGCTGATAACTAAGGGGTAAATAAGTGTTAACCAGGTAGTGCACTGGGTAATAGGAACTTTCAGGTAGAGGAAACAGCAGAGGCAAAGCTCTGACACTGGAAACAAAACTCTGAAGTACTAAAGATAAGCCAGGGTGATTGGACTGTATGGGCGCAGAGGAGTCTCATGGTGAATGATGCTAGAGAAGTAATTAGAGTATCATATGAGGACAAATAATTTGAGCTTTCTCTAAATGTAAGACTTGGTGGCTAAAGACATGAGAGAAGGAGAGTAATGAACATATTTTTGTTTGAAAAAAGATTTCCCAGGTTGATTTTAAAGACTAGATTAAGAAGCAAAAATGGTGGCAGGGAATGCAGTTGGAATACTATTGAAATAGTCTAGGTAAAAGTTCGTGGTGATACAGAATGGAAAGATTGTAATTAAGAAAGATAAACTGGCAGATTTAAGACACAGTTAAGTAGTGAAACTGGCAGAACAATAAGGCAGAATGATTTCTTTTCCTGCTTTCCTTTAATCCCACACCCAAGTCTTAGATGTCAATACAATCTGACAAAGACCAGCCCAAATCATGCCAGCCAGGGAAGAGAAGACAGTATTTGTCCCAAAAGACAATATTTTTTATTTTCTCTCCCAGGTTATAGCCCCATTTCCCAAGTATTGAATGTCCTCATTTCTGACCAATCTATACTGTCTGTTTCTTAGAGTTAGGTCAAGGTTATAAGATGAACCTTGGAATAGGGATAAGTAGATGCAAGTGCTGCCGAAACACTTCACATATTTCATTTTTTACAGCAACCTAAATGTTAATCCACTTATTTTCCCTATTTGCTAGATAAGGTAACTTGCCCAGATTCCCAGAGAAAAATAAATGAAATTTAATCTGAGAGAGTCTGATACCAGAGCCCATGGTTTTAAATATTATTATATCTGATTAATATACACTAAGAAAAAATACCTGCAAAGTGTGTACTTCTTGCCTGCAAATAAGAGTTACTGTTAAATATGAATCTCAAAGTTCAAACATTTGAAGTATTCTGTGCTAAAAAAAACAACAACCGTAAAACATCTCCTCTAATTAAATGTATAACCTGTAATTTCATTTTAAAGTCAGAAGTATCATCATATATCCTAAGGAGAAAAATAAACTTATTTTTAAAATAATAACACCTTTAATAAGATCTAAGATCCATTAGTAAGCTCCTCATTACAAGTACATTTCTAGCAGTGATAATTTGCCATTGTCCCAAATACCACTCTTTAGTCACAGATAATTTCTGCTATAGTTAGTACAATATTAGGCTTTCCCATCATACTCACTGGGTCACATACATGCACACAATCACAGATACAGGGCTGTATGGGATAATACAATGTGAAGTATTTTGTGAGACCAGGTCTCCAGTGCATGACAGTTCATCTAGAGCTTGGAGCCAAAAATGGTTACTTCAAATTATAGTTTTCAGAGAGTGAAATATTTATGTTGCCTCTTTCTTTTTAGTGCAGAAATGACTGGAGACATTGTGAAATAGTGCCAAGAATTTTTGTTGGAAAGTTAGAAGACTAATCTCTTGCTTTTTCATAAAGGGCTATTTAGGCAGCTCTTTTTTAACATCCACGGATCTCAATTCCTATATTTCTAAAATGAGGGGACTGGAGCCAGATGATGTCCAAAATTAATATATTGGGTTATCAATAAGAGATTAGTTCTCAGAGTAAGCACTAAAAAAGTCCCCAAGCAGTAATTACAGATTGCAATTATAGAGGATGCTCCCATAACATGATATTCACAGGGAAAATACCTTGCATTAATTAAGGTTATCATTAACAATGATTACTATCACTTTATGTAAATTTGTCTTTATATATTTTGAGACCTTATTATCAATTGCTTACATATTTAAAATAAATACTTCCTTCTGGGGAATGGAAATCACTATTCAATAATTTTTTTTTTGTCTGGAAATGCTTGGTCTAATAGAGAGATCTGCATAATTTTACATTAATATAACTATATAAGCTTATTTTTGGCAATTATCTCTGACAAAAATGTATCTTTTGAAATTTCTTTTCTTTTTTTTAAGGTTTTTATTTATTAATTTTGAGAAAAAGAGAGACAGAGCACATGAGCAGGGGTTGTGTCAGAGAAAGAGGAGAGAGAGAGAATCCCAAGCAGGCTCTATACTATCAGAGCCAGATATGGGGCTTGAACTCACAAACTGAGATCATGACCTGAGCCAAAGCCAAGAGTTGGAGGCTTAACTGACTGAGTCACCCAGGCACCCCTGCAATTGCTTTTCAACATTTCTGTTAATTATATTTTTAGCTATGTCTCATGTGAAAAAAGAGAGTTGGATTTTTTGGGGTGTTTGGGTGGCTCAGTCAATTAAGCATCAGACTTGATTTCAGTTCAGGTCATGATCTTGCAGTTTGTGTGTTTGAGTCCTGTATTGGGTCCTGTGCTGACAGTGCAGAATTCTGTGTCTCCCTCTTTCTGCCTCTTCCCTGCTCACACTCTCCCTCTCTATCTCTCTTAAAATAAATAAACAAGCTTTAAAAAATGTTTTTAAAAGTTGGAATTTAAAAAAAGCAAATCTCAAAGCCATTGTCATTTAACTGGATCATTTTGTCCATTTACCTTTACATAAATACTGATACAATTGGATGGATACCTATCACCTTTCTAGTGAAATTTGTTCTAATATTTCTGTTTCTTTTTTTCTCTTTTGTTCTCTTGTATTTGTTAATTAATTTTATCATTCCATCTTTTCCTCAACTAGTTTGGTGGCACTCAACACTCTTATTAGATATATCCAATATTTTTATTAATCTTCTTATGGTTAATCTAGATCACTTACACATCATTCAGATTGGCATTAGCGAGAGGCTGCTGGTGGGAAACTCCCACAGATTTGTCTGAAAATATCTTTATTTTACCATTTGTATTAATTTTTTAGGGGTGCTGTAACAAAGAACCACAAACTGGATGGTTTAAAAAACAGAAATTTATTATTCCACAGATTTGGAAACTAGAAGTCTGAAATCAAAGTACCTGAAGGGTGGGCTCTTTCTGAGTGTTCTGAGGAAAGGATCTGCAGATTGCCTGTACAAGGTTATCTTCTACCTAAGTCTCTTGACATTCCCTTCATGTGCATCTGACTCTGGGCTTCAGGGTTAATTAGGGTTTATTTTGAGAGCATGTATGAGAAAGGCTGCATCTATTTGGCTATATAAAAAGGTAAGATTTCTTTCTGCCTTTGCAATCTTCAGCAGATTTTCTATTATGTATATCATATATTTGTTTAATGATTTATTCAATAAAAAACTGTTTTCTTTCTCTTGTCTTGTGAAGAAATTTTCTGGCTTTTTAATTTTATTTCCCAAGCAATACATATTCAACCTTCTAATTCTATGTTCCATGTCTCTTAACCTCTCTTTCTATATATATTTTTTCCTTCTTCTCTCTGTGCTATATTGTGGAAATTTTTTAAAATTTTCAGGTTTTATTGAGATATAATTAACATATACTATTGTGTAAATTTAAGGTATATAACATAATATTTCTTTATATTATTTTATTTTTTTTGTTTTTATTTAAATTCCAATTATCTAACACACTGTGTAATATTAGTTTCTTGTGTACAATACAGTGATTCCACACTTCCATACAACACCCGGGGCTCATCACAAGTGCTCTCCTTAATCCCTATCACCTATTTAACCCATTCCCCCCCAACCCCCACCCACCTCTGCTCTGGTAACCATCAGTTTCTTCTCTATAGTTAAGAGGCTATTTCTTGGCTTATCTCTCTTTTTCTCCTTTGCTCATTTGTTTTCTGTTTCTTTTTTTCTTTTTTAATTAATTAATTAATTTATTTATTTAGAGAGCATGCATGTGTATCATGAGCAGGGAAAGGCAGACAGAGAGAGGGAGAGAGAGAATCTCACTCAGGCTAAGTGCTATCAGCACATAGAGTTGAAAGAGCGACTCAGTCTCACAAGTGGGGAGATCATGACCTAGGCCAAAATCAAGAGTTGGACGCTTAACAGACAGAGCCACCCAGGCACCCCTGACTTGATTTGTTTCTTAAATTCCACCTATGAGTGAAATCATATGGTATTTGTCTTTCTCTGACTGATTTATTTCACTTAGCCTGATACTCTCTAGCTCCATTCATGTCATTACAAATAGTAAGATTTCATTCTTTTTTACGCCTGAGTTATATTCCTTTATATATATACACCACCTCTTCTTTATCCATTCACCAGTTGATGGACACTTGGTTTATTTCCATAATTTGGCTATTATAGATAATCCTGATCTACTTTTGAAGTCAACCATTTACCTCTTTGGTTATGTTTAGTTTGCTCTAAACCTACTCTTTGAGGGGCATCTGGGTGGCTTAGTCAGTTAAGCATCCAACTCTTGATGTTGGCTCAGTCATGATCTCACAGTTTGTGAGTTCAGGCCCCCCACATCCAGGTTCTGTGCTGACGGTGCAGGGCTTGCTTGGGATTCTCAGTCTCTCTCTCTCTCTCTCTCTCTCTCACCCTCCACCCCCTTCCCCAACTTGTGCATTCATGCACTCTCTCTCTCTCTCTCTCAAAATAAATAAAATTTTTAAAAATTAACGAAAATAAAACTACTCCTAATTTTTTTCATTAATACCTATATTTATGTTTGCAATGTACTTTTTTCAAGCTTTCTTTGTCATTAATTTTCCTCACATATTTTCAAGCTGTTTTTTAATTTTTTAGAAAATAGCAAGAATTGTCTCTTCTTCTCTCATATTCTGTTTCCATTAGTTCCAGCAAAATTATTACGAGTCTGTTACTACAATTTTTATATACATTTTCAATTCAGGCCTCTTAATTTTGTTATTAGTTTAGAAATATTTTATGTTAACTTTTTCAGTTTCTTTCCAGAACAATATTTGTGAGATTTATTTCAGAATTCTTTGAGAATTAAGGCATATTTTCCCAGAGAGAATGTCTCTTATTTCCACCAAGACACCGGAACCCTACTGAACAGAGACATATTTTACTTACAGCCTGTTTTCCTAACCTCTTGAATATTAAAAATTTGGGCTGTGTATTAAATATCTATTACCACAAAAGTTAGCAGCTTACAATTTACAAATAAATAAGATTACTTATTTATTTTGAAAGCGAGAGCAGGCATGTACGTGAAAGTGGAAGAGGGCAGAGAGAGTGGGCGACAGAATCCCAACGCAGGGCTCAGTCTAACAAACTGTGAGATCATGACCTGAGCTGACACAAGAGTAGGATGCTTGACTGACTGAGCCAGCCAGGTACCCCATCAGCTCACAGTGTTTTTAAAGGTTAATAATCTGGGAATGAGATGTTGTCTGGAGCCACAGAGATCTGAGGCTTGACTGGTGCTGGAGAATCTGCTTTTAAAAGAGTTCTCCGTCACTTGGTTGTCACATTTCTTTGTGACATATACTTCCCATGGAGCTGATCTCAACATAGAATTTAAGTGTGAGCAATCTAAGAAAGAGAGAGGAAAGAGAAAAAATCCAGACTTTGAAATCACAGACATCACTTTCCCTTTATTTATTACAAGTCACTAAATCTAGCCTGTCATCAAGGGGAAGGAAATTAGGTCCCAACTCTTAAGAAAGGGAATATCAATTTATGGGCACATACACAATAGATTGTGAATTCATTCGAGGGCTGGTTAGTCATTTCACTTCTCAGGCATAGTTGTTTTCCTTGCTGTGCTCTGTCCTAAGGCAGGCTTTCTTACAGTTGTTTAAGAGCAGAGAGTGGTGGAGGTGGGCTTAATTCATATTCATATTTAAACTGACAGTGTGGCCCTTGGGGATCACTTATTAGAATTTCCCTTTAGTCAGATCCTTGGTTTTATTGTATTATACTCATATTTTGTTAAATTATTGAAACTACAGCTCACTTCCAACAGTTTGGAAAATGTTCTCAGGCGAAAGCAATGTTCCATTTCTATCTGAGTTTCTAACCTTCAGTTATATTTATCTAACATGCTCTATCTCACCAGCTCTTCTATGCTCCAAAAATGATTTTGTATTTTGAATAATCAAGCATTTTTTAAAGTTTTTATTTTTACATACTTATAGACACAAAGAAGCTGCTAAAATAATACAAAGAGACACATGGTTTCCAGCATAGGAAGTAAAAGACCTCTATAAATCCACATCTCCATAATAGCAATGAAAAAAATGGCAAAAATGCAAATGTCAACTTTCACAGAATTCTTGAAATTAACCAAAGTATGCAGTAATCTGAGACTTATTTATTCAAGAAAATATTACTGACTGTTACTTAGTAAGAACAGCAGAGATTGTGGTGTTTTAGCTTAACCTACTCCCTCAGCTTTGTGGTTGCCTTGAAAATCAGCAGCCTTGCAGCCACTGGAGGAAGTAGACTATATTTGAAGGTCTTCATAAATTTCCATTTCTAGAGCATTGTCATTATTTGACCTTTCTCACAGTTCCCTAGGAAAACCTCATTCACATGTACACACTATGTTATATTGATACATGAGTATTTCATTTTGTCAGAGCAACTGCTAATGGTATTGCATTTTTAACTTTAGTTCCCACATGTTTGTTGCTACTATATAGAAATATAATTAATTTTCATGTGTTGCTCTTTTATTCTGGAAACTTGAGAACTCACTTATTTTTTCTTAGGTTTTTTTTTTCAATGACTCTAAGTTTTTGGTTTTGTTTTTTTTTTTAATGTACACCATCATCTGCAAATAGGACAGTTTTATTCTTTTCTTTTCAATCTGTATGACTCTGTTTTCCTCTTCTTGACTTGTGGTGCTGGCTAAGGCTTATAGGTCAGTGGACAAAAACAGAATCTAGAAATGTACTCACATATCCACAGTTGTTTAAAGTTACACAAATTTCCCAAAGCAATTTATGAGAAATGAAAATCTTATCCACCAGGGCCCTGGAACCCCAAACTTATTACCAACGTCAAGTCTGACCCCTACCTATCTTACCCAACCCCAAAATTATCTTGAGCTGAGATTAGAGACCTACACATAAAAACTAAAACTGCAAAGCATCTGTGAGAACAGTAAGGATAATATGTTGTCCATCTTACAGTAGCAAAAATTTACCTGAAAGGACACAGAAAGCAATAATCATAATGGAAACAAGTTGATAAGTTAGATTACATCATTTTTTAACCACATAAAAGAGTAGCAATAAGAAAATGAATATATCAGATCTGAGGGAAACTATTCATAATACATATGTCTATCAAATGACTTGAATATATAAGAATAAGAATAACTCATTAAAAAGAGCACACAACCTACTTAAAATTGGCAAATTAAAAAAAATTAATGTTGGGGCGCCTGGGTGGCGCAGTTGGTTAAGCGTCAGACTTCAGCCAGGTCATGATCTCGCGGTCCGTGAGTTCGAGCCCGGCGTCAGGCTCTGGGCTGATGGCTCAGAGCCTGGAGCCTGTTTCTGATTCTGTGTCTCCCTCTCTCTCTGCCCTGCCCCGTTCATGCTCTGTCTGTCTCTGTCCCAAAAATAAATAAACGTTGAAATAAATAAATAAATAAATATTAAAAAAATTAACGTTTACTTATTTTTGAGAGACTGATAGACCATGAGCTGGAGAGGGGTAGAAATAGAGGGAGACACAGAATCCGAAACAGGCTCTAGGCTCTGAGCTGTCATCACAGAGCCCAACACGGGGCTCGAACCCATGAACCATGAGATTATGACCTAAGCCAAAGTTGGATGCTTAACCAACAGAGCCACCCAGCCGCCCCTAAAATTGGCAAATTTTAAACAAAAATCAAATTTTAAAGTCAAAACAATAACAACAAAAGGTTTTGAAAGAATGGTTACAAAGAATATATACATGTGGATGATAATCTCATGAAAATGTGCTTATTAGTAGTCATTAGGACATTCAAAATTTAGATCACAGTTAAGACTATTTGATACCCACTAAAAATGCTAAATTTAAGAATACTGATTTTACCAAATGTTGGTGATACTATATGAATAAGGACCAAAAGCTGGAACCCAAGTGAGCCCAAAGCTGGGAGACCACAGTTCACTAGAGAAAGGTTTCCAGTTTAGATTTGGGGGATAGTGCTGATGGTACAGATTCCCCTCAAGTGTTCCTGACCCCTATTTACATTAGATACATTTTATAAACAAAGTAAAAATTTTGTGGATAGCAAAAAAGATTTAAAATTGACTAAGAATCTAATCAATTAACTGTTGTACTTAACCAACTTCTTAACTTGAAAATTCTCTTTCAGAATGTTACTTTCTGCTCCTCTTTTTTCCTCGCCCCATCTCTCTGTGCATGCTCACACAAAAACATCATAATCCTTAATATCATCTTTAAAGCCAGGGAGCACTATGTTTGTTCTCCGGATTAAATATGACATGCAGAGTTTACTGATTTTTTTTTTTTTTTTATTAAACCAGGATATATATTTCCCCAGGCCTACCTTTGGGGTGCCATAATACAAAATCATAGCTAAGCACATTGAAGCTGGGAAGGAAAAACGTTAAGGGACACAACATGGTTACAAACAATACTGGTTTTCCTACTAGTTGTATGATCAGGCAACAGTTTCCATCTCTGTTCTTTAATTTCCTCTTCTATTGCTGAAGTTTCAAATGAATCTGGTTTGGGGATAAACAAATCTGATTAAGTCTTTACTCACTGCTCCCCATGACCTGATGGAACTCTTAGGTAAAAGCTAGATATAAGCAGTGGAAGGAATGCCCTGAGGAACCTTCATCCCCTGACCTGAAAGATTTGAGTGCCAAGTTTTGTTTAACCTGTTTAAGCTCTATTAAAGAGAAGGGCTTATGAATAACCTGAGGTCCAGCCCTGCAGCCATCTTGACCAAGGAGCACAGTTTAGGGTGGGAAACCCAGGAATATGGAGGCAGTAAAGGGAGAGGGTCAAGGTCGGGAGAGGTGGATACAAACTTGCTGGCTTGGGAGGAGGAACAGAGGGAGGACTAGAGGGTGTAAAAGGGGGCTTGGGCAGGGCCAGTGCCTTTTGGGTTCCTCCACACAGAGGAACTGAGATTCTCTTAGCAGGAGTTCCCCTTTGACAACTGCAAGGAGAGCCAGGTCAATCCAACAGGTTTTACAGAGATCCTCCATATCCAGTAAGGCAAAGAAAGACTGAACTTAGAGAATTTCATTCCACTTTCCCTGTTGTTTACAAAAGAGCTCTACCTGAAGTATGATGTTGTAGTTAAAGCTCCCATGTAAAGGCCAACCCCTTCTGTCATCCAACTTAAATTGGGGCCACACAGTTTCAGAAGATGAACCTCTAGACCTTTAAGGTCTCAGGGTCGAAGAATGACCAATGGGCTAGGATGCAACCCAGGGGGGGACTTGGGAGGAATTATAGATGTTGGGTTAGCCCAACGTAAGAGACACAACAGGAGAGTTAGAGAGCTTGGTTTCACCAACGTCTCAGCTCTTGGGGTCAAAAGGAGAGGCCTCCCTTTCCTTTTGAACTAGGAAGACTCTGGGTTAAGTGCCCTTCAGCTGGGTCCTTGAGATTCAGCCTTAATTGTGCCAATTATCTCAGGCAGTTCTGAGAGTATCTGGGTGGGCTACTTCATCTTTCCCTCCTGTGTTTTTGTGCCCAAGTCTGGTGGCCTATAGTGATGCACCCAGGGCTGAGATGGAGTCTCCGACAGGTGGCATCCAACCATATGTAGTAAGTTGCTGGTAGCCTTTTGGCAGAGGTATTGGATGCTAACTGGAGAGGCCAGAGATTCCAGCTAGGAAACAAGAGAGACCAGGAAAGAGATCTGTTCTGGCATCTGCCCAACCACAGAAGGTCCTCCACTTTGACAGAAGTGCAGGTGTGTCTGCGGCAAAGACCTCCAATGTGGGAAGCCCTATGATACTGCATATGATGCATTACAAGACAGGCTAGAAGAAGGTCAGACCACTGGGGGTCAGAGGCTCGAGCGAAGGAAAGACTAAGACTGTAGTGAAGACGGTGGTGGCTGGTGCAGACACGACAAGGAAATGCAGAGCAGGAGACTTGAGACTGCAAAGTGGTTGAGGAGGCTCAAACCATGGTCCTGTAGAGGAGGCAAAGAAGCACAGTCAGAGGCAAAACAATCCGAATCACAGCACGGAAAGAAAGAGGGCAGTACGGAAAGTTGTGTCTGGTATGCAACAAAGATTTCCATATCAGCGCCCAGAGTGAAAGCAGAAGACAGTTATTAAAGCAACAATACACTCTCTAGGGGAGGGCAGGTAGGTTCTCCCAGGAGGAGCAGGCCCCTGGGTTGTTTGGGGATTGGATATTACTGGGCCTCTCTGGGCTGGGAGGAGCTGTTACATACAGTGGGGTGGTCTCCAATAGAGGCTGCCTCCAATCATCTGGGGGACTCTTCCCACAGGTTGGGAAGGGGAGTTCTTGACCCTGCAAGGTTTGTACTAGAACAGTCAAGGCAGTCTTTCTCCATGGGGGGAAGCGGGGGTGGGGGGGTGGGTACCCGCAATGCAAATGCATTATAATGAGTCTAGGGCTTACCCTGGGGCAGCTGTGGAAGAGAAGAGCGGCATGCTCAAAACCTGTGACTCTTGGTCTGTCAACCCCAGGGTCTGGGAAGTCACAGGTTCTAATGTGTAACTTATTTATCGCTATCCTTCCCTCAGGCTCATGTCTAACTAACTGCCTGCTTTGTCATTCCCCCCTCAGGGACTTGGGACTCTGAAATCTTTCAGGTCAAGGCCTGAAGTTCCCTTGGCATGGTGGGGTGGGGAGGTTCCTTCCCCTGCTCCTGTCTAGCTTCTACCTAATAGTAGTTCACTTTCTGCAGTCAGAATACCGTTCCTAATGCTAGTGTTTCTTCTGTGGCTCTCCTACTACGCTCTACTGAGAATGGATTGTTGCAGTAAACTGTAACTTCCAAAATATTTTCTTATCACAGTGTTCACTTTGCCAGATATTAAATAAACCTTTGTAGGACTACGGTAGATTTGGAAGAAAAATATAGACTGAAGCTGATGTTTAACCAAGAACTATTAATCAATAATCATCATTCAGTATTTTCTGAACTAAAGTTTTTAAAGTATTCTTCCATTTGTTAAAGATAGTAAAAAAAAAAATGCTGCCTGAAAGTGAATTTTTATTGTTATTTTTGGCTTGTTTCTCCCATATGATTCATTACCACTGATGTTTTCAATTCAAGAGAATTTTATCAAAGTTTGATTTGACAAGGCTTCCCCCCCACCCCCACCAAATTTGTTTGTCTGAAACCAGTTATTTAGGAAAGTACTAACACTTTCCTCCTAATTAGAATTCTGCACGCATGGGGTGTGCTTTATGCAAATTGATGTCTGTTACTCACAGGGACATGCTGATGATATATTACATCCATAGTATCATGGCATTATTTCAAATATGTCAAATATATTACAACTCTGTGATATGTGTGTAATTATATTCTAGGTGTTATGGAAAATGTCCATAAGATTTACATATATTCTGACATATTTGGTCTAACATACCTTTAAATAAATATTTTACTGATTTGGGAAGGGTCATGTTACAAGTGCCTACTTAATTATCAAACTAATCGGGGTAGCCCAATCAGTACTACTTACAACTTAAGAGCATATAAATAAGGAAAGCTCTTTTCATTTAATAGGGGGATTTATGGTTTTAAAAATTGTGTAATCACAGTTAATCCATAACATATCTACTTAAATGTATAAGTCATGCAGCATCACCTAGAGCCCCTCTCCTGAAGGAAGAAATTTAGATCAACTGTCACATACTTAATTATAAGTTCAGAGGTAATTCACTCAATTTTTACCACACACAGTTTAAAGATTTTAGCAATTTCGTACGAAGAAAGCCACATCCTATGGAACAGTGCCCAGTGTCTAGGTTAATCGCAACAGCGGCCTCTTCTGAGTGAGAAAGATTACAGAGTCATCTGGTTATAACACAGAACATTAGTGTTTTGATTCAGATGAAATGCGAGTCCAATTATACCTCTCAAAATTCAATAGTCATAAAAAAATTGATGGTGTGTAAGATGATGAGAAATAAAATTAACAAAATATATTACCATGTTCAGGTTTAAATACTGTTTAAGAAATAAATACTTAGGGTTTATTATCAAGGAAGTACCTTGGTAATACAAGAAAAGTGAGTGTTTAGGTATAAATCAAGCATTGAGGTAACTAGCACTATGGAACTCCCCTGGTTGGTACATATTTCAGCCAGGCTTCGGAACTGACCAGGAACCTGAATGAGTCAAAAGAGAACATGAAGGAAAAGGTGTTTGGTAATTTGTATATTTATAGATAGCTAAGCACACCAGTTGAAGGACATCTGGAGATCTGAAGCCTTGTTACTTCTGCTGACAAGTTACTTCTCCCACTGACTCTGTCATTTCTGGGTTGTTTAGCTCTATATCCTCAACACCTTATCTATTCTACAAATTAGTTGGTAGGTTGCTTGGGGGAAACCCCAGGATAGGAAAGTCTCACTCTTCTGACAAGCTGTATGAATCTGCCTGAGATAAGACCAATCCAAGCATCCTATTGCAGAAAGTGACATCCTTGCTTTTATTATCATGGAAATTGGGTATGTCAGTCAACAATATGAGTCAATAAACATGGCTTCTTGTAGATGGATGTTAATCTCTTCTCATGGTATCACTATCTCACTGTGTTATATTTAAAACACTAGTGACAATTTCAAATTCTAATACATCAACTTAAAATTGTAGCCCCTCATTTGAAAACTGTGGGTCTTGTCTTTACTTGCATTTCAAAGAAAGCTTCAGTTTCCTGTTGTGTCAATTTGCTGCTAAATAAATGTTTTCCCTTTTTCTTCCCAACTTCAGAACTGTAGGAATATCACCCTACAAGATGTAAAAATCCCTTATTTTATTACACAAATATTTAAGATATATTAAAACAATACACTGTAGACATGTAATTTAGGAATAATCCTGTATTTACTCCATACCACTCTTAGAGTTACTCAGTGTGCCAGGAGATTAAGTATTTCTATGTGGGGGTAGAGAGAAAAAATCAGTAAGGTCTGTTTTGAATTGGTATTGATCTAATTCAGAATTCGCAGCCCTTCAGCCTTGTTTTAGGCTGACATTTATCTCTCTGAGCTCTATTAAGAAAGGATTTTGTTAATCAAATTAATAGTATATATAAAGAGAAATACTATTTCAAACTATTTAATATAATAAGTGTTTTAGAGCTCTTAAAGCACTTTTGAAGCTCACATTTGCTGTCAAATAATTGAAATGCTAATCTTAAATAGTTCTTACCTAAGCAGTAAAACAATTCCCCCAAGGGACTCTACAAAGTAAGAATTCTTCCCAAGACGTACAGTATGAACTTGGTAGTATTAAATTAAAACTGCATTTAAAAAAAAATCTTATAATTCAGGTTTCTACCAATTCAGAAATGAATTATCTTCAATTTTTAAATTAAGTCTTTATTATATTGTCAAAATTAAACTATTATGTGTACACACAGTTTTTTTTTTTTTTCTAATTTCTAGGTTGATTTGACTAGATTGATTTGATGTTGGTGTTTTATAGTATTATAGCATAGGACATGATATTTATGACATTCAGCTACATTTTTTTTTTTTTTAGAGGGAGAGCACACATGTGTGTGAGCAGGGGAGGAGGGCAGAGGGAGAGAGAGAGAGAGAGAGAGAGAGAGAGAGAGAATCTTAAGCAAGCCCCATGCTCATTGTGGAGCCCAACATGGGGTTCAATCCCACAAGCCCAGGATCATGACCTGAGCCAAAAGCAAGAGTCAGACACTCAACCCACAGAGCCACCCAGGAGCCCCTACATTTTTTAAAAATAGAATAATCTTGTCAAAGATATCTTAGTCTTGGAAGTAATAGAATAGTAGTATTCTCTTCATTTTCCCAATTGAGGATTAACTAAAACCTGTAACTATTAATTAAAAGGCAATACTAACACAGTAATAGCAACATGTCATATCCAATAGAATTCATATCATGAAAAATCATTTAAAAGTAAATTATAATATGACATTATTTTGAACAGTTTCCAATTAACTTGAGTGGCATGATTTTTATGTGTTATGAATATATATTAAACAGGAAGTTAAATATGTGATCATAGAAACACATTTGATTGAATTATGAGTGTGGGAAGATGAGGTGGAAAGTGAAGAAAGCATTTTAGATTCTAGTGGATAGTATGACAGGTCCCTTTCTAAAAAGTTATTAGAACAACAAGGGCGGGGCGCCTGGGTGGCGCAGTCGGTTAAGCGTCCGACTTCAGCCAGGTCACGATCTCGCGGTCCGTGAGTTCGAGCCCCGCGTCGGGCCCTGGGCTGATGGCTCAGAGCCTGGAGCCTGTTTCTGATTCTGTGTCTCCCTCTCTCTCTGTCCCTCCCCCCGCTCATGCTCTGTCTCTCTCTGTCTCAAAAATAAATAAACGTTAAAAAAAAAATTTAAAAAAAAAGAACAACAAGGGCTCTATCAATCATAATCAGTGTTTGATATTATAGCTAGCATAGCGTCTCCCTCAAGAACTGATAAAAAATAAGACCATTTTACTAATAAATCCTTTGTTGCAATATATTTTTTCATGCTTATTGTTTGAAATTTATAGACTATACATACAAAATTGTACTGTGGATTCTCACAAATACATTACACATTCTTCTGGGAAAAGGAGTGACTAGATGGTGTTACATATTTTCCTATAGTAGCAAAACGCCTATTTTGATTTTCTACTGCTTTTTATGCCATTAAATATTGTTTCCTAACCCCACCCTTGTTAAAAGAGTATTAAATAAATAAGCTGTTCAGGCCTAGTTATTCTTTTGTATCTTAAACACATAATATTACATAAAAACATAATATAGCACAATATAACATATTTCGGTGTGTGTTTACATACTTTAATATAAGGGGAATGGGGAATCAATGTTACAAAAATCTTGTGACTTGATTAGGTCTACATGCTAACTGATGGCAGAGCTAGGACTCAATTCAAATTCTTCTGACTTCTAACTTGGTGCCTTTTCAGGGGCCTCACAGTTTCAAAACAAAACTAGACTTCTGTTAGAACTGTAAGACAGGAATTGAGCTAACACATTGAAATGGGGAGGGGGAAAGCAATGGGAAAACAGGATGAAGTTCGTCTTACCAGAGGGGTTAATACAAATTTCTTATAAATACATGCCCTATAGGTAAGATGTGAGGTAAGTCTGCAAGGAAGCAAGGTCTTGGGCAAAGTCCTTGGGAAACAATATTCCAATTAAAGGTGCCAAGAATTCATAAAGAGCAAAATTAAAACCACCAAATGAATAAATAACTATTGAGCAAGAGTTTATTGTGGATATAAGAACAGTTCACAAATTGGGAGCTTTCAAATTTAAAACTGGTATAACTAGTGTAAAGCTCAAAGTACATGACGTTACAGAATGGCTTATAAAGTGAAAATGACGGAATGGTTTGACCTGTACAATGATTGATTATTACAACAGAAGTTTCCAGATGACAGAAGAGTGGTTAAAAGTGATTACCTTATACCATTTTTAGAAAAATGACTTAAGTTTCTTTTATGATTAACAAAGGGGTTTATAAGAAATAACCTAAGTTAAGTTTTGCTTAGGTGCATGAAATAAGCTAGATTTAGTTTTGCTTGAGTTATTTAAATGGTTTTGTCTGCTCAGAGAATTTTTAAGTCTGGCCTTTATTTCATATTTAATTTTAACAAAGGAATCAATGTATAAAAAAATGAATAGAAAAATCTGAAAAAGTAACTTAAGTTGGAGATAGAATTTGAATAATAAGACCATAGCATTTGGAAGCTTGAAGACAAAAGGCTGAGCTTGTAAATACATGAAAAAGATTAGAGGAATTAATTTCAGTTCCATTTATGTTAAAAACAACCTACTATGAGCCAGGTAGCCAGGCACCCTCCTGGACTTAGAGAGGCCAGAGAAGAACATGCATAGTCCTTTTTGTGAAAATAACTGACAAATTTGTTGATGATTTTAATATATTATGGTTAGAAATATGATGGAGTCAAGATGATATAACAGTCTAGAGGAGTGGAACACAACACAATTTGGGAATTTTAAAACAGGCTTCCAGAAGATGTTACCTCTGAATGTTTTGTGAATTCAGATTATCAAGATAAAAGAAGCAACAAATGTTAAATTTAAAGATATTAAACACCAAAGATGCTGGAGGGGTCCCTTGAGGCCTCCCATGATACATCTTCCATCTCTTGCCCCAAAGATGTGATTAGGACAACAGAACTTCTTTAAATCTCCTTTCCAGTCAGCAATCCTGTGCCTTAAGTTGTGTGCTCTGAACATTCCTTCTCAATGGTTCCATATCCATGACTATGAACTCTCTCTTCCTACCTCCTATTTGCTCCATTTCTCTTTCCCCCAGTGTAATATCCTCCTGAGGCTCTGTCCTCTCTCCACTTTTTGGCGATGGTCTGATCTAAGTTAACACTGATGCAAAGACTGAAGAGTAAGTGATTCATCTTGGTGATTTTGAAAGAATTTTAAACACAAAAATCTTTACAATTCACAAAAAAAGAAAAAGTATTATTGTGACCTTTTTATCAAAGAAGAAACAGAACTTCAGGGAGATAAGATGCCCATGTACATGCAGCTGATAAGTGAATGTGACATAGCAGGAGAGTAGAGTAATCTGGACACCATGCCTTGGTTTCTGAATTCTAAAGCCCTTCAAGGATGGAGTAATCTGGACCATATAAGGAAGACCCTTCTGCCATCACTACAGGCTCAACAGATGCAGTCAAGCTGTTGATGTGAAGTCTTCATCTTCAAATGCAAACATAGTTGTCTGACATATAAGGTGTCTCACTTCTGGGAGTTTGCTTTTTTTCATTCATTTACAACAGAGAGGTATCCCAAGTGCCAAAATTAGTAAGAAAATCTCATTTAAAATGGAGTAATCAGGCCAGCAGGGGGAGCTCTTATGTCATATCACTGGTTGTCAATTGCAGACCCAACAGGAAGAAAAGTCCCGGGCAAGTCTATACTACTTTAGTTACTTCTTTACTATCCCAACAGTAGGAAGAAGAGTTCTCCTCCCCTGGCAACAGTCTAGCCAATGAGAGATTGTCACAACTCAGCCAATGAAAAGCAACTATACTTCAAACCCCAAGTTTATTTCCAACGATTTTTTGTTTATAAAAGTCTTTCCAATTCCTCCCATCTCTCCTCTACAAAAGAGCTTTCCCCTCTTTTGTTCTCCATACTCGCTTGTGGTTTTCCTGCTTGTGCAGGATTGCAATTCTCTGCTATTATTGATAAACCCATTTTTGCTGGTGAAATAACTGACAGTTTTATTTGTAAGATTAACACAAGGAAAAGGAGAAGACTCAGCAAATAAGTATATATTTGGAGTATTTATAGCAGAAATGGCATAAGTTTGGAATGAGAATAACCTTGACCACAGTTTTTGACCTAAATGAGCACCATGCTAAATGGAGCGACTCAAATCAAAAGTGGGAAGGAAAATCGAGTTAAATGACCTCTGCTGTATTCCCTGGAATTACATGAAAGATTGTCAGAAAGAAGAAATGGAACAGGTGAAAACTAGGGCCAGTCATAAGGGAAGCGGTGATGGTGGTATTTAAGGCCTAGGAAAGAAGCAGCACACAGGGAGAAGAGCATGTATACCTATGTTCAGTGGCAAATCAGGCCCCCAGGTCAGCAGGCTGGGGGGCAGCAAGCCTACTTCCTTCTGCAGTCAGTAATACCATGACCCAACCCCTTCCCATCTGAAGTTGTAGGTCCCTGCCTCAGGTCATTTTATATGTCATATGACCTACATCAGGGGTAGGAGTCAGTCTGTGTTACAATTGTAGCAGCTTGAGGATTCCAGGGTCTGTCAGTTACTAGATTCTTACCTGCTGGAAACAAAACCTGAATTCTTAAATGTGTAGTAGAGATGAGGGAAGACTTCACTTTTGATATATGAGAACTACTAGCCTGAAATGTCACCATGTTACCATTTATTCTGGTTGAAAGTTGGAACCAATTTGACATGCACTTCTTAGTAGAAATCACAGGTTACCTTAGGGAAACAATTTGTTGTCTTAGTGTATCAATCTACCCTTTATTCATTATGCTCCCACTACGAGGAACTTTTTTAGTGAATTGAGCCAACTGAATTCCTTCTTACAAAACCATCATTCCTATTTCTATACTGGTGTTCTCTCTTCCTGCTTGTTTAGATGGCAAGCTTTTTCTCACTTATCAAAGGTTATATGAGCAATGCTTCTAGTGAATTCTTCCCTAGTTGCCAATGCCTCAACTCCCCTATGATACTCTCACTTTATGAATAACTATATTATTAATATATTATTTTAATGGAGTCTTTAAAATACCAAGTGTTTTATTTTTGCACTCATATACATATTTTAATATAAATATCTATATTTGACTTCATTTGTATTTCACCACCCAAGTAATAAGTATTTCATTTACCAAGATCCAAATGTCTTGGAATTGGTAAGTCCTCAATGAATATTTTTTTTAAATTTAAATAGTGATTCCTATTCATAATGAAACTTGATTCTTATTCTTTTAAATAACTAAGAGAGAATATACAGAGTATGCTAAAAACAATGCTGGTGTTCAGTTCATCCCCCTTATGTTTCTTATGTATTATACTGTGTTACAGAAATATATATATTCTTGTTAATTAATAAGTAAGATGATGAAATAAATTCAAACATGGTCATATATCAGTAGAATCTGATTCAAAATTTGACTTTGTGATGGGAAAATTTACGTTTTCTTCTCCTTCTCCTTCTCCTTCTCCTTCTCCTTCTCCTTCTCCTTCTCCTTCCCCTTCTCCTTCTCCTTCTTCTTCTTTGAAAGAGAGAGAGAATGTATGTGTGCATGTGCTCAGGGGAAGAAAAGAGGGAGAGGGAAGGAGAGAATCTTAAGCAGGCTCCATGACCAGCACAGAGCCCAATCCAGGGCTCGATCCCACAACCATGAGATCATGACCTGAGCTAAAATCAGGAGTCAGTCACTCCAACAACGGAGTCACCCAGGCACCCCCAAGTTTACTTACCTTCCATGAGCCCTTTTTATTCTAAATATAAATTATTGTTAGTTCTTCGGATTAAGTTGATATGGTATACAAAATGTACATGACAAAAAGTAGGACAAAGTAATAACCATGCAGTAAATGATATGCATTAATAGTGTTTTACCCTGTATGTTATTTTACATGTAATTTTTCCCCCTAACTGTAAATAAGGAAACATAATGTCTCTTCATTCCTGGGTCCTTTACAACCAATAGGGATGGCTATATAGTCAGTTAATTTATACTATTTAGAAAATGTAAAGTCAATACTAATATAAACAGATACAATGCTAGGAATTATGGGAGAATTCCCCATGACAACAACTAAAGAGCAGTTTTAAAGAACACAGGAGTTGTTCTTTTTTTTTTCTTTTCCATCTTTAGTACATGTTTGTTTGTCCTTGGTTAAACAGTCTCCAGTTTCATAATGATCATTCTCTTAATATTAATAAGTATTTTGATTAAACCATTGAACAGTGAAACCAAAAAATGAGTTTTTGTATGACAATCTAAGCAGAATGTTTGGCAAGGTAAGTAAAGGATTTGATTTAAAAATAAGCTTCATTTCATAATAAATTTTTATTCTCTATGGGATTATATTGTACAGTGCCTTTATGTGATTATTATTATGATAGATATATAGCAGTTTCTTTTTGAGCAACTTTTGGTAGGACATCTGGGACTAAGGTAGAAAATCCAGCAGGGAGAGTATAGACCTTGATTCTAAGTTATTTAGGAGACAAAAGTAAGACAGACAGCATATCCCATCTCCCAATCTTCTACATACTGACAATTAAATTAATTTCTTAACTGCAAGATCTTCACAGTAATTATAGTATAAGAAATAATGCAGCCAACTGATCTCCCTTTCTTATCCTCAAAAGAGCTTCTTTCTTGGCCATGGCATCTTCGTTTTCCACAGATGTGGATGACAACAGTCGTGAGGGTAATGATTTAACCCAGTTTATGACTTGTTTGCTGCTGGGCTTCAGATTTCAGTTAGCATTTTCAAGGAAGGAATCAAGTGTGGCAAAGTGTCCAAGCTAATACGGTGTTTGCACTAATTATGTTAGTATTATGACTATCAGTAAGCTTCAATAATTAAAGATAAATGAGGAAGAGACACCTTCTCTCCTACGCTATCACTATCAGGTAACGTATTAAAGGAAAGCAAATACAAGACTGATTTTTTTAAATGAATTTAACTGTTTATTAAAAAGCAATTGAGTTGCACACATGGGATCACGCTCACGCATGCACACACACACACACACACACACACACATTCACCAGAGACTTACAATCTCATCCAGAAGCTCCTTTTAGTCACATACTCTATCCTTATAGACACGGTTGAACATTTAACCAAAAATAATTGGGTTTTTTTTTTTGTTCGTTTAAGGCAAAAGGATGACTTTGATGGTGAAATTCAGTGAAACTATTGGAATCAGATGATAGTCTCTGAATGTGAGATGGCCCTGGAGAGAAGGCATATCTTAGCTCAAGAATAATTCTCATGGATGGACTCAGTTGTATGCCTTCAGTAGCCAATAATCCCAGTAGCTGGGACATGAGTGCCTCAGTCCTGGAGGGTAATTTAGGTGGAACATGACAATGTTCACTACAACCTACATTTTGTACCTCCTGAATCCACTTATATAGTATAATAAATTCAATACGTTTGAGAAGGCATCTTCAGGCATTTTGGTCAGTCTCTTTTTCTGGAAAAACTTAAAACTAAAGTCAGTGGGGAAAACTACTGTCCTGTCTGCTGTAACTGGCTTTACGATAATTATTTTCTTTTTCCTCTAGTATCAAGTCCAAATTCCCCTGGATCTAATCTAGATAAGCAGAGGCATCTAAGTGGCTTATCTGGTGGAGTAGCTGGGCACTCATTTTTGTGGTGCTTGATCACCAACCGCTTCTCATGCTGTGACTGTTGTACTAAGCAATTTCAATTAAAATTGATTAAGGGAGTTGGGGCACCTGGGTGGCTCAGTCAGGCGTCCGACTTTGGCTCAGGTCATGATCTCGTGATTTGTGGGATTGAGCCCTCGTCTGGCTCTGCTGACTGCTCAGAGCCCGGAACCTGCTTCAGATTCTGTGTCTCCCTCTCTCTCTGCCCCTCCCCTACTCACGCTCTGTCTCTTTCTTAAAATTACACGTTAAAAAAAAATCTAAAAATTTGTTAAGGGAGTACCAGGAGATGACTCCGGAGCTCACCTGGATGAACGATGTCCTGGCAGAAGTTTAACAACTAACTCTCTGGAAAGAAAGAAAATGAAAGCCCTGCTTTACAGCATTTTCCAATTGCTGTAGTGAAATATTCCAACCACAGCTGGTTTCAAGCTAGCAATATTGTGTAACTAAACAGGAATTGGGAAGAGAGGTGTAGAGTAGGTTCTGATGAACAGGTTGTAGAGCCTCCACTGGCACACCACTGCCTTGATGCCAAGGATATTCCTCCCTGCCCTGCTGGGTGGCAGCAGCTGCACTTCCTCCTGATGATCAGTCAATCATCTGCCAGGGTGATGTCTCCTTTCCTTGCCTGCTGGTCCTTTGGCACAGAGTCCGATTAATTGGGTGGCAGCCATTGTGTAAAGTTTAATTCTTGTTCTGTCCACCGATGGAGAGATTTCCCTCTTGGAAACAGAATCTTTAAATCTTCTCAGTTCAGAATGCAAGGACAAGAGGCACCACCACCATCCCCTCCCCCCCAGCCGACAGTGCATCACAAGGAATAATGGCGAGCAGGACCTCTTCCACTTTAATCCCTCAGTTACCAGACCTTGTATTCTACCTTTTGAGGACACAGCACCATAAAGTTGCCATTGGTGATGGCTACAGATCCTCTCCAAGAATCATCTCCAAGCTGGCACCACAGCAGTGACTTCAAAGGCTCTTTTATTGCTCTCTCAGACTGTCAGCTTCTTAAAGATATGGGCTGTGGTAAAAGTAGATCCCATACTCATGTATGTACAATGTTTCCTTGCTCTATAGTTGTGCTATGCAACATGCCCTGTCAGTAGATGAAGTACTCCATAAGATCTTAGATGATTGTATTGTCAGAAATGGGGGAAGGAAAGTCAAATCCATACCGAGAATGCATTAATATCAGTCAAAATGAATCACTGCCCCTTCAGTGTAGAAAGGATCCAATACAATTAACTCATTACCAAATGGCATTTGAGCTCTTTGAGAATCTGAGTGTGCGGTTTGCTGTTAGTCTCTTGTTGGCCCGTGTGACGTTACATAGCAGTTCAATTAGAGAAGACTTGGTGACCAGTCCATTAGGACTATGCATATCCTCCAGTTTTGTCCCCAAAATTGCATTCATGAACCCATGTACCAGCCTGGAGTGGTCAATGACAGATGGTTGATGTAAAGTAGTTGAATCATTCTGTCTACTTGGCTGTTCTGTGGCTCTTGTATGATAGATGCTCTCCAGTGGTGAAAAAAAGATTTTGCACTTTGTTGAAAGAACAACTAAGTTTAGATATATTCCTGCATTAAAAAACCAACAATCAAGCTCTTTTTCAAACTTCAGAGGCCCAAAGTACTAACAACTGGAAGCATCTCTCCAAATTAAGTGTGTGAAATAAACCTCTATTACAAATTAAGGATATTTCTGCTAGAAAATATTAAAATTATTTTCATAATTTTGTTTCTGAAATCAGTTGATTCCAAGTAAAGTTACATTCACATATTCATTAACTTTATGGTCACCCCTTTGTATATTCAGAAAATGTCTCAAAGTAGGAAGAACAAAATTAAAATTGGTTTTCAAATGTACTAATGTGCTTAAAAATGGAAGTAATGCTTATGTGATGTTATTTTTTGTAGTCCTTTTATATTTTACATTATTTTGGTTGTTAAACTACAAGTTTGTGTGTTCTGGAGAATATAATTTATTTTTCAAGTCTCAAACAGTTTTTTGTTTTTAATTATTGTTTGTTTTAGAAGGACATCAGTAGCCAGCTCAGATGCCCTCTGCCCTGTGTGACTCATGAGCAAATCCTCCTGTTTGCAGTGATCATGACCTTCTCTCCAATTTATTCTTTTCCTCTCATTAATTATTCACACTTTATTTTGTTAACAACAAAAGGTTTTCTACCTTTTAACTTTTCAGGATTTTGTTTTCCATGGAATGTTAAATATATTGTAATGGAAGCTTGACTTGGCAAATTTACATAAATCTGAATTTTTCTTTACAAAAATACTCTTGCAAATTCCAAAAAAGTGAACTCTAATATATTGGAGAATAATTAATTGTAGTATTCTACTGTTTGCTGAAGTCAGTCACTCCTTATTTACTACTCTTGAGGTTTCTCTATTGGTGAGAATAAATGTACTCAAAAGTGGAAAGATTTGCTGCAAACATTGAGTGGGTTTGAGCCCAAGTTTTTCTTCCTTTGACTTATCATCTGTTGGTGCCTTTATGATGTAGGTTTCTTGATAGAATTCCTCTGGATGACCTATAGCATATGTGAAGATTTTCACATATATTATAAAACTCCCCATAAAACTGTCTCCAACACTATAAACTACATATTACTCATGTTCTGAAAATGCAAAGATGAATAGGACTATTATATAGGAAGAGTTTACTTTGGGGATCAATAGCAATGACAAAAATATAAAATGCACAACCAGTGTACTTCAAATAGCAGTTTGTATGGTTAATCAGCAACATCAAAATAGACAAATTAAATCACTGGGAATTATGACTCTATTATGTCTTGGCCATGGTCAGATGCCATGATATATATGAATATATATATTCACAATTCATATATAAATATATATTCACAAACACATATATATGTGTTATACACACGCACACACACATACATATAATCCAAATCCCCTGTAGAGTTTTATGGTGTTTGATGACTGGAATAAGGAAAAATTTATCCTTTTGAAGACCACACTTGTTTGGCTATAATTAGAACTTATGTTCTTTCATGGAAGAAAGAAAGTTTTTGTCTTCCAATTGTTTGGGTACTAAAAGATAAAAAGGTTAAAAATAGTGTAGACTAGTAATAGAAAAAAAGAATAGTGTTTTAATCTAGCAAGATTCATCCTGTGGATGATTAATAAAAGGCATGTATGTCCTTAACTATTACTCCGTACCCATGCCACGAGAAACTGGTAGCATTAAAATCTTGCACTGACAACAGAAGAATCTATTGGTTATAGCTAGTACAAGAACTAGAGCTTTTCATATACATTGATGTAGAGCTTTGCAGTTATAAAACAAAATTTAACCAGGTGCAACATGCTACAAACTCTTCCAAAGGACAAAAGAAGAGTATGTGGGTGGATAGAAATATCATCTTTTATGCAAATCATATTACATCCATTAGATTATTTAAAATTGTAGGTAATTCTTTTAATTATTATATTTCAATTTTTTTTATTTTTTTGTTTATTTTTGAGACAGAGAGAGAGAGAGAGAGAGCGAGCACTAACGGGGTAGGGACAGAGAGAGGGAGACACAGAAATCGGAAGCAGGCTCCTGGCTCCGCACTGTCAACAGAGCCCAACACGGCTCAAACTCACGAACCGCGAGATCATCACCTCAGTCGAAATCGGACACTTAAACGACTGAGCCACCTAGGCACCCGTATTTCAATTAATTTTCACATACAGAATTTTTTTTTTTTTGGAAGAGCATTGTTTTGCCATTTATTCATATATTTCTTCTCTACTCAAAATAAACTCAAAATATAGTTATTTGGTATCTTTCATATATGCAAAACCATGAATTGTATTCTGAGAGGGCTACAAAAGTGAAAAAAACTCAGTTCTATTACTTGTAATGCTTATATGAGAGTGGAAATTAAACAGACTGAATTGATAGTAATACAAACCCAAACGTGATATACATTGTGAATGAAAAACCAGAGGAAGTTGAAAAAGGAGAATTACTCAAGAAGGAGGTAAATAATGAAACCATAAGTGAAGAAAAGGGGATTTAATCTCGT
The DNA here is from genome assembly GCF_007474595.2 of Lynx canadensis. Taxonomy (NCBI): domain Eukaryota; kingdom Metazoa; phylum Chordata; class Mammalia; order Carnivora; family Felidae; genus Lynx; species Lynx canadensis. Next base: position 115,085,268 of record NC_044311.2, read on the forward strand.
CACTAAATAATGGAATTATTTTGTCCACTGTAAAGATGTTCTAAGACAAGAACACGTGAGTAAATACATGAAAATGGGAAAATGTGTTAATACCCCTACTCCTAGCAGCAGCTATGAGCGCCTGCTGTTCTAGAATCAGCAAGTTTCTCATAATTTGTCTGGAGTATGAGTAACGGGCAAATTAAGAAAAAAAGGTAAATCATGGTTGAACTCTGGAAACAAGAGGGGGAGATCAGTTAATACTATATTAAGGATTTATCTTTACTTAGTAAGCCTTGCACAGTTACTGAAATATTTTGAAGACCAAAAAAACCATTCCATTACATGCCACAAATATGTATTGAAAAATCAGCATGTTGTATATTCTACTGTTCTTTTTTTCCCTGAAGATGTATAGGGTCTAAAAGTAACCTTCTCCATAAGAAAGTCTTACAATCGTAGTAATGCTAATAGATGTCACAGACAACCATAATATATGACGCAAGATAAGAAGTCTCATAAGAGAAGCACAAAGATACTCAAGTGGAAGAATCAGAAAAAGCTGTTTGAAGGATATATCTTTGAGATACATGCTTGTGGATTTTAAAAGTTGGGAGGTAGAGACGGGTGGTACATTTCAGGTCTGGATTAAAAAAATCTGTAAAAACTAGCAGGGGGATAACTTTTTGGTATGACCTTAGGTGACAGTTAATGGCTCTATAGTTAGCCCGGAGGTTCCGTGCAGAGTAGGAGAAGGCAGCAAATTTGTAAGTAGGGGTGTAGCCATATTGTAGATTTCTTTGGAGGGGATTTGGATTTAACTCTATTACTGTGAAACGAGAAGTCACTGATAGTTGGGCAATGACAAAACAATCTGTAATCATAAAAGTCTAATGAGCAACCAAAGAGTAAATTAGAGTTTAAAAAAATTCTCTTTGAAAATGATAAAGCTGATAATGATAATGATAATGAAAAGATAATGATAATGATAATGAAAATGATAAAACATTTGGTTAATCCAAAATGTAATTAACCAATAGAAAATAGTAATACCACTACTACTAGCAGAAGCTATGAACATCTGCTGAATTTTTTTATAGAATTTATTTTATAAAAATAATGAAAAGAGAACCTGCTAGTACAAAGTTTCATCAGGATGTTATTATACAGTGCCTTGGCAGGGGGTGGGGAAGGACAGTTTACACTGAAAATAAAATAATCCAAAATTGTAAAAAAGTAGTGCAAAGGACAAAATAAACTCTTGTAATGGACTGACAGATTAAAAAAAAAAATGGATGCAGTAATAAGGAGAATTACTACTATTGAGAATTAAATCAGTGATGGTAAGCAAAATCTTCCCAGAGTGTGGCAAAAAGGGAGACTAAAGATGAAAGTTAAGAGAACATGTGACCTCTACCTAAGGGAAGTGATGCAGCTCAACCAGTTTGAGGAGTAAACAATTGAAAAAAAGAAAGAAAACAACAGTGCTTGCTTCAGCAGCACATATACTAAAATTGGAAGAATACAGAGGACATTAGCATGGCCCCTGCACAAGGATAACATGCACATTCATGAAGTGTTCCATAGTTTTCTAGAAATAGAATTGCCATATGACTCAGTAATTCCACTCCTAGGTATTTACCCAAAGAAAATAAAAATACCAATGCGAGAAGATATAGCACTTCTCCGTTTATTGCAGCATTTACAATAGCCAAGATTTGGAAACAGCCTAAGTGTCCATCCACAGATGAATGGATAAAGAAGATGTGAAGGGCGCCTGGGTGGCTCAGTTGGTTAAGCATCCAGCTCTTGATTTCAGCTCAGGTCATGATCTCATGGGTGTAGGATGAAGCCTGAGTCTGGCCCATGCTGAGCATGGAGTCTGCTTGGGATTCTCTCTCTCTCTCTCTCTCTCTCTCTCTCTCTCTGCTCCTCCCATTCCTGCATGTATGTGAGCATGCTTGCTCTCTCTCTTTCAAAATAAATAAATTAATTAATTAAGTAAGTAAGTAATTTTTTAAAAAGTGCATTATCTTGATGAGGACTGAGAAATGTATAGAATTGTTGAATCATTTTATTATACACTTGAAACTAATATAACACTGTGTGTTAATTATTCTTGGATACAGGAAAAAAAACACACAACAAAACAAAACCATCAATTGTAACAGAAGGAAAAATAAGCTTAAAGAAATTTTCCTGAGATAAAGGAGAGGCTGAAATGGGGGTGGGGGGTGGGGGGAGGATTTACAAATATCCAGGCTAATTATCAACAAAGTATCAAAATCTAAATGGTCATTTCAAAGGACAAGGGAGGGAAAGTAACAATTTATCCACCAACTGTGTCATCATTCAAGTTCTCTTTGGGGTGTGGAAACAAGCCAAAAAAGGATGTTTTTAAGATATGTTTATGTTTTTAACATATAAAAGGGCTTCAGAAAACATTCTTCACACAAACAGGTAAGTTCTTTGAAGACACAGACAGTATCTATCTTATTTATCACTTTATTACCAGCGATTAGTAAGGAGGCTAATAAATAATGGCTCTCTAAACCCCCTTTATTATATGCTTCTGAGGTTTTCTATTGGCTACCCTGTATTCTGTGGCAATAGACAGCTGACACAAAGTGAATATGTAATGTTTGGGGTGGTGATACTTCCCAGGGAGAAAACGTGGCAGGGCAACAGGGACAAGAGAATGCTGGGAGCTGGGGAAGGGTTATTTTGTAGAGAGCAGCCAGGGAAAGTGAGATAGGCGAAGTGACATTTGAGCAGAAATATTAAGAAAGTGAGAATTCCAGCCCAGGTAGATTAAATGTTCCCCTCAGCTTGACTAAATATTAGAGAGGCTTCTCCTTCCCTCTAAGCCCCTGAACTGCCTTTTCTTAGACCATACACTTCAGAAAACTTGGAATTGTGGATCCTTTCATTGCCTCTTTGAGATGGAAATCTTAAAAAAAAAAAAAAAAAAAAAAAAGCAAGCTTCTTGCCAGTTTTAGAACCCAGACCTGTCTCTCTCAAGGACCTGGGAGCCATCTCTTTGAAATGTAATCAAGGAAAAAAGTGCTCCTATCTCTCAGTTTCCGTGGGAGTATCCCAAGCCTAACTTTGGCAGATATCTTGCTCTGAGTTACAACACTACCTCCTATCATGAAGATAGGAGAAAGTTTACTTTTAAAGCCTCTACTTGATTTGCACATAGAAATTCTTATACTGTTATTTGGAAACCAGCGCTAAATGTAATTTCATAGTGATTCTTAAAAAAATACTATTTCTTAGCGTCAGGAATGTGATATCAGGATGTGAATGTGTTTTTCTTACAAGGTTAAAACTCTGAAATAAGGCCCATAATATTAGGGAAAAAAATTCAAGGGTAGGCCCAACAAGTAAGCATTGTGGTGTTGGGGTTGTTGGACGGGTCTCTGACTTAAAGTATCTCCTCACATACCTTTACCTTAAAAAAAAAAAAAAAAAAAAAAAAGCAGTTGTTGAGACCCAGGGTAAATTTTCAATCTGAGTCGTTCAAAGGAAACTATAGTTACATTTGGATCCAGCTTAAAAGACTTATAGGGCAATTATTTTGAAAGAAAGTGAGGGAAGCAGAAATGGTTAGAACATAAGGTGCTTTGTAGAAGACAGAGGAGGGCTTACATGGGAGATGTCTGGGCAGGAGTGTATCGAGCCTTTGGAGTAGTTGAGAGAGTGAATTAAAGGTATTGCAAGTACAAGGGGAGAGTCACTGAGAAAAACATTCAGTATTTGGTAGTGTTACAATTTTTCTGTGAAAAAAAAAATTAAAAACAAAAAAACAAAAAACCCCAAAACCTGACTTTCAATGTAGTACATTAAGACAGTCAATGTATTTCCATTATTTCCCTGGATTTTATTTTCTTTTTATTAACTAATTGGTTTTCCCTCATGATATGGTAGCATTCACTAAATAGTATATATTTTCAATACACGTGTGGCTGTTTTCATCCCACATAAGATTACAGATGCCTTGTTAGGACACAAACAGCTTGAAGTAGTCTTGTAGAATAATGATCTGATCTAGATTCAGTTTTGACCTCACCTACTGTGCATGTTCTTACCCTGCTTGCTGGACTGGAGCAACTGTTCTGAAAGAAACAAGAGATACCTAGCATCAGTTTGTGCTGTGGGATGGAGGAAAGCAGGAGACCCTTGGAGCAGATACTCTGAGGTGCAATTCACTGGGCCAATATACCCCAACCCATGTCTCTCAGCTGCTATGAGTATTAGCTCCTAAAGGCTTCTTCTGATTGTTGTTCTCAGCAGCTAAGAACCATCTACACTGGGAACTTGTCTCCTCTGTCCCTCCCGTGACAGCCCATTGCCAATGATGGATTGCTACATGGGTAAAAAAGTCTAACTCTGTTGCCTGAAGGGGACAGAGGAGCTGTGTGGTGCTTATGGTTGACTCTTCTCCTTGTGAGTGAGACCAAGGCTAAGACTCCATCACTTCTCATCTCTTTCTCCTTCTATAGCCTCCTCCATAACTTAAGGGTTTGTACTGAAGAGAAGCCCCTCACTCTGCACCACATTCCCTATCTCAGACCCTACTCTTGGGAATTTCACCTGAAAAGATAATTTTTCACGTTGTGTGTGGACACATTGTGATAATGCTTCATCTCCTACCTGCATCAGGAGCCTCTGTGCTCTTACTCCAAGGCTTTTCTATTTCTGTTGTAGCACAAGAAACTCTGAGGCTCATGTGGCATCTATGAACTGGAGACTTGAAGGTAAAGTGGGGGGGAATTAACATGGTCTGGGTCAAATTTTGACTTATGGGAGAAAGGATGCTATAGATAAAGTATTCATCCTTCCTTCTGTCCTTCCTTTCTTCATAGAGATGAAGCCTTCATTTTACTCTTCTACATACATCCCTAAAAACAACATCAATCACTCAGCTGGTCAAAAATGTGATGTTTCTTCCCCACCCTCTCGTTCTGTCATTGCTCACTGTTCATACCAGATTAAATGATAACATGTGACAGAATTTGTTTTTGGTAATTTTTGTGAGTATAAGAATCATATGTTTTTCCTGCAATGGCCATGGTTCTACAGATAATAAGGGTAAAAGAAGAAAATCTGTGGAAATTTTAAAATTGAAGAGAATTGAAAGGAATTAGGATAGTTAAGAAAGTGACAGAGTGAAAGATACATATATATTCAATAAGAGAAAAGGAAGAGACAATTGCTGTAGTTCTTATAGATGGAAACTAAATTGACATTGAACTCTGTTCAGACACACATTAGCATGATTGAGGGCAGTTGGCTCATTAGGACTCTCTCTTTGGTTCAGAGATGAAGAACCTTCTGGGTAAGGACTTATTTTCATTGAATGGAAAATAAACTTAAATACACATATAAAGACTATGCCACCATTCTTAGCACTACACAGTATCCATCACTGAAATCATAGAACTTTCTTGAATCTTATGAAAACTGAGTAAAGATGAGAGTTCCTTTCCATTGCCCACTGACCAGGAGTCTAATACTGCATTTCTCTGTATTCTATTCAAGTGCAGCACCATAGAGAACTAATGTACATTTTCTCTGTTTGGGGGTAACAATCACAGCATGGGGAAAGAAAGAAGATGAATTTAAAGGCTTACAGCATAGGCTGGAGATACAAGGAAGCTGGAAAAGATACAATTTTCAATACATTTTAAGGGGGGAAGTGATTGCAAACATTTAAGTGACAGAAGTAACGGGCTTGGATAATGTTAATACCATCTTCAGTTTCTTTTTTTTCTTTTATTTTTTAAAACAATTTTTGTGGGGCGCCTGGGTGGCTCAGTCGGTTGAGCGTCCGACTTCAGCTCAGGTCACGATCTCGCAGTCCGTGAGTTCGAGCCCGGCGTCGGGCTCTGGGCTGATGGCTCGGAGCCTGGAGCCTGCCTCCGATTCTGTGTCTCCCTCTCTCTCTGCCCCTCCCCCATTCATGCTCTGTCTCTCTCTGTCTCAAAAATAAATAAATGTTAAAAAAAATTAAAAATAAAAAAACAATTTTTGTAATGTTTTATTTATTTTTATGACAGAGAGAGGCAGAGCATGAGTGGGGATGGGGCAGAGAGAGAGGGAGACACAGAATCCGAAGCAGGTTCCAGGCTGTCAGCACAGAGCCCGACATGGGGCTTGAACTCGCGAGCTGTGAGATCATGACCTGAGCCGAAGTCAAACGCTCAACTGACTGAGCCACGCGGGCACCCCTATAGCATCTTCAGTTTCTAAGAAGATATTTACTTTTTTTTTCTAGTTGTGTTGTTATTATTGTTGTTATTATTTTCTTATCTGTAGTGAGAATCTATCCTGTAGAGTGAGCTGAGTGCTAAGAATCTTTGGCCCACAGGAGAGGCCCGAGGTGTCCACTAAGAAACAGGAGATAGCAGAAAACAAGAGACAGGACAGGAGCAATGGAAAATGATGGATATCATGCCAAATGCAATAGGAGTGTTTATAAATATAGTGAGACAACTGCCAGGGATTTCAACCAAAGGAAAAAGAAAGGCATACATCATGAACACAACTAGTAAAACAAAACAAAACAAAACAACAAAAAAACAACGATATTGAGTGGAACAGAGATGCTATAAAGGAAAGCCTTCAGCTTCCTCACGGCAATTACACTTCGTTATCTGGTCAATTTGAAATTTTCTCTCTGTCATCTTCTTACACATTTTGTGTCAAAGGAAGAGGATTGGATCATTACCTGAAAGAGAGAAGAGGGACTTAATTGATGCTGTTGTCCGGTTTCCATCATGGAGTCAGATATATGAAAATCGACATTCCTGTTAATCATAGATAACAAATCAGAGATAAGCATGGGAGCAAGATCCTCCACAGTCAGGACTGGTCGCACACAGGATTCCTCGTGTGGAGCTGCAGGAGTTGGAAAAGTGATGCTGTCTGGGCTAATGAAGCAAAACAAAATAAAGGCTAACGTCACAGTAGAAAGGGTCTTAAATGCACAGCTGTATCTACTGCTGTCTCTTTCTGCACCTGGTTTTCAATTGCAGGTTAAATTTTTCTCTGCCGCAATCTGCTTGCTTCCCCTACAGGGTCCCCTAACATTTTCTGAGTCCAGTCCAAGCTGCTATTGATTATTTATTGTGGGTACCCTGTAACTGACAGAATTCGATTTTCTCTTTGTCAAAATCCAACTATTTGCCAAAATCCAAAGTCCATGCAAGATGCGACATCACACTAAGCTGCAAAAGTTCCTTTTAACTATTAAACATGACTTGGCTTGAAACTATACACACGGGTCATTTATTATAAGGGCATGCTATAGGCAACATATGTGTGGGAGTTTTAAAGGACAATATATAAAATGGCTATCTTTCTTTCTTTCTTTCTCATATTTGGAACAAGTTGTTAAGGTGAGACACAGGAAATGAACAGATGGTTATGTTGCTACTAATGCTGATTTGGAAATGTGACTTTAGGTTATGGCTAAATGGACAGACTCAGACTTTATGTCCAAATTAGAAAGACTTTCTCTCTTAGTCACCAGCAGAATGGGACAACTTAGGCTTCTCATGGAAAGTCAGAAATTTTACCACGTGGCTCTCTCCAAAGAATATGTGCTTTCTACAGAGACTGTAATACCAATTAGCATGTAATATAATAATAATAATAATAACAAAAAAGACACTACTAAAACAATAGCAACAGAAATGAATTCTCACAATATCCCTTTAGAGCCTAAAGTGAACATGCTGTATTTATTCCTCCCACCCTGATTAAGTCTAAGGAAGAAAAGGAGCCTGGAGGGTTTTACCCCCCATGTAGACAGGTTCTCCTCTCCCCAGAAACTTGAGGAGGAAGGACTGCCTCTCTTTCCCCCCAGTGTCCCAACACTGTGTCCCCCCAACAGTGTCCCCCCAGTGCCCCAGTTTCCCAACAAGGCAATACTCCTTCATGTGGAGGCAAAAACCCAGATGGTGCAGTCCAGCAGACGCAGGATGTGAGGAAGGATACCCGCGTGGGGTGCCTTTTCCACTAGGCCTCACTCCCTGAATCTAGAGCAGGATTCAGGTAAAGCAGGTGAACTGGAGTCACCTTCTCATCACCCTGAGAGCTGTTTCCTTGTGGGACAATTATGGGACATAAACCCATAAGCCCGGGAACTCCTACTGCACACACACATCTTCAGCTTTCTGGTAGCATTTGCTTCAAGCAACCTTTGAAAAGACCAGATTTCTAATTCTCCTGTGGGAAACTACAAGCACGTCTTATTGAAAGATTTTCAGTAAGCTCAGTTTCCACCAAGTCATATGAACGGTTGGGTTCTTCCAAATTTAAAACCTTTGTTTACTCTCAAATCATACTAAAATGCTGCTTCGGCATACTTTCATTTGATGGCTTTGGTCTTCAACTATACTGTTTCGGCCTAGAATTGGGATTTGGGCATGATGACTGGTGGTCTGACATAGAATATCGTATGTTGAACTTGAGAATAAAAACATAAGCTAAAGGTGGTGGAATTCAAAGATGAAAGTTTTGAGCCCTGATGAAAAATATTTCCACTATATCAGTACTAATACAGCATATCTGCAGATTTGTTTTCAGGAGAGTTAGAAATAAATGTCCATCCCTTCACATATCCCAGGATGCTTTTTGTGTGTTTGCAGTTAAACTTAATTCAACAAATAAAATATTGGTACCAAAACCTAAAATGAGGTCTTGGTTTAGTGACCAATGTAGGAAGGTACAGGTAAAATATTTTGATATTGTAAGCAGAAAAGCTTTGACCTAGTTATTTCATGGAAAAACGCTTGGTCAAACCATTATCCCTTGTACCTTGGAAAGCATTGTTCAAGTTGCAGAACGGAGTCATTAACTGAAAATATTTCCTTCTGCCAACTCTTTATAGTCAACATTTCCTACCACCCCCAAACTACTGGAAACTATTAATCAGTTCCCATTTCTATCATTTTGCATTTTATATAATGCTATATAAGTGGAAGCATACAGTTTTTATAGCTTTCTGAGTCTTGCTTCTTTCACTTAGTAAAATGTGTTTAAATTTCATCCCTGTTGTGTGTATAGTTTGTTTCTTTTTATTTGTGAGTGGTTTTCTGTTGTATGGACATACTACCATTTTGTTTATCAACTCATGGAATGAAGGAAATTTGGATTGTTTCCATTTGTTCAAATTATGAATAATGATTCTATAAACATTACTATTCAAGTTTTAGTGTGAATCTAAATTTTTACTTTTGGGCACAGATATCTAGAAGTGTGATTTCTGGGGCATATGGTAAGTAGGTATTTAATTTTGCAAAAACTGCCAAGGTATTTTACAAAGTATCTATTTTTATTTTGCATTTTTACTAGTAATGTGTGATCTGCATCCTTACAAACACTTAGTGTTGTCAGCTTTTTAAAAAGTCATTTCTGATAGGTGTGTAATAATATTACACTGTAGTTTTAGTGGCATTTCCCCACTAATTAATTCATTGTTTCTTTTCATGTGCTTATTTGCTATCTGTATATCTTGTTTAAGTGTTTATCCAAATGTTTTTTTTTTCATTTTTAATTAGATATTTGCTTCTTTATGGTTGAGTTTTGAGATTTCTGTGTTATGAATACAACTTATTTGTCAAGTATGTGATTTGCAAATATCTTTGTGCTTTGATACTATATCTAAGAACTCTGTCCTTAACCCACTGCAATAAAAATTTTCTCCTACTTTTGCAAGTAGAGATTTTGCACTTTTATGTTTTACATTTAGGACTGATCCATTTTGAGTAAGTTTTTTTAAAGTATAAGATACGGGTCAAGATTTTTAACATTACTTTTTGCATGTGGATATCCAAATGCTCCCACCATTATAGTTTTGTCAAAAATCTCAACATATTTGTGTAGTCTGTCGCTGGATTCTTTAGCATGCTCCATTGATTTGTGTGTTTACCTGCTCACTCATACTACAAAGTCTTAATTAATGTAGCTTTTTATTAAGTCCTGAAAAAAGGTAGAACAAATCCTTCAAATATTCTTTTTTTTTAGTTCCTCTGGTATCTTTGCCTTCCAAGTAAATTTTAGGAAGAGCTTGTTGATAGCTACAAAATTTCTGCTGGGATTTTCTTTGGGAGTATAATGAATCTATAAAATAAATGAGGAGGTTGATATCTTAACAGTTTTGAGTCTTTCAACTCATGAACAAGGTATACTTCTCCATTTATTTAGCTTCTCTCATATCTAAGATTTCATTCATGAGTGCTCTATAATTTTCAGTGTAAAGGACCTACAAGTTTTTAATATTTATACCTAAGAATGTCACCTATTTTTGGTGCTATTATATTTGGCACTGTTTATTTCTAGTGTATGGAAATGCAATTGATATTTTCACATTGATATTATTTCCTACAATCTTCCTAAAGTCACTTATTAGAGTATTTGGGTATTTTTTACTGGTTTTTTGGAATGTAGATAATAATGCCATCTGTAAATAAAGACAGTGAGATAGTCATTTTCTTTTTTTTTTTTTCCTATTCCCATCTATTTTCATTCCTTTCTTTACTGTTTTCTGTTGTTTTGTTTTGTTACTTGTCACCCTGGCTAGGACTTCCAGTATGATGTTGAATGGAGTGTTAAGAGAAAACATTTTTATCTTGTACCAAATTACAAAATTACAGACAGAAAATATTTAGCATTATAACTGTTTGTTTTTGTTGTTTCCTTTCATTGTAGCATGAGTAGATGATAAATTTTGTCTTGTATCTATGAGAAAATTGTTTTTCTTCTTTAGACTCTTATGATGATGAATTAATTTAATTGTTGAAACAAATTAAATGTTGAAACAGCCTTGGTCCACTCAATTTGTGGTGATACATTACTCTTTTGCTTTACTTCTGGATTCTATATGCTAATATTTTGTTGATGTTCTTTTTATTTTCATGAGGGGTATTTGTCTATAGTATTCTTTTCTTTTAGTATCTTTGTCCATTTTAGTTATCAGTTAAGGCTTCTGTTTTATAAGGGAGAAGCATCTGAGCTCATTTCATACCTTCTTATGGGTTGTTACTCTTTCCCTGTCTCAGGCCTGTATCATGAGGGATGTTTCCTCAGGACTTATACCTATTTGTTATGAGTACTTAATAACCTTTATGAATAAGAGCCTGCAAATGGGTATAGATTTCCTTTACATACTTGATCTTTAGTGCTTCTATTTGCTCTTGTTAGCCCACACAGCCTTCAGCAATTATTTGTCACTTCTAGCAAGTTCTGGGGATGTTTCCTCAGATTCAGGACAACTACTTTTCTTGAGACCCTGGTTTTTGATGGTGAAATAAAGGTGTATATTTTTAGTTTTTCAGCTTTGTTGTTGTTGTAAAGGATGGAGCTACACTCTTTCTATTTTCTGTATCTCAGTTATGGAAAGGAATCATTGAAAATGGATCTGGCCAATGGTCCTAGCTCTAGGCACATGTACCGTTCATTATTTAGGAAAAGTCTAAGAAAATGGCAGTTCTAGAGTGAGAAGGAATCATCTCCTTTTCTTCAGCCTAGATATCAGATGAACTAAACAGATATGTCCCCACACCCAGTAACACATCTGAAGTACCCTACCATTACTACTAGGCAACTAGTTTTCATAGACATTGGCTTTCCCTCTCCCTGGTCATAATCATTTCTGTTTTTGGAAACTATACATTGAGCCAAATAGTCCATTGGTGTTTTGGGAGAAATATTTGGAAACATAAAGGAAATAAACTGTTTTCTGATTGGTAAATATCTTGCATTCCTGAATAACTGTGAACCACAAATAATTCTTACCAATAAACCCAACTGTTCATAATACGGGAAGGATAAAGGATTTTACATAGTCAGTTCCACTTTATAAAACCAACATAACATGCAAGTTTAAACAATCTCATAAAATTGTATTAAAATCATCCAGATTATATGTTATTGCAATAAATTTCAATTTTTAGTACTATGAGTTTTTGCCTTAAAAATAGTCACATTAGTATTTGAGAGGAAAATTGGAAAGTAATCTTTTGTGAACTGCCAGCCAGATGCTATTTTGAACCAGACAAATTTAAAATAGGTATAAAAATAAATTACTATATTCTGATTCAGTTTTCCCTAATATATTTTGTGTAAATGAGTTAAAATAAATGTATTTTATTAATATTTATTTTAATTTATAAAGTATTTGAAATTGTTGTTTAAAATAGGAAAACTGTTTTGAAACCCCTAAATTTTATAAATACTATTATAAATTAAAAAATAAGAAATTACTTGAAGCACAGACATACTTGAAAATCAGCACATACTTTAGCAGTATTATATTCAAAATTAAGTTCTCACTGTGAAGCAGAGAAGACTTCATAAAATGGGAAATAAATAGCATTTATCTGAATTTTATTTTACAGCTGCATTGAGGAATTTTTAAACTTACTGAAACTGTTACAGTAATATTTTTTATTCTGAAGAATTATTGCCAGGCGATCTTATAAAAAATAGCACTTCCTACCACAGAAACATTTTAAAAATAATGAATGCCAGAGGAAAATAATATTAAATGTCTGTTTATTGATCAAGCTTATGAAGTTTAGCAGAGACTTTGGGAATTTTTTCCATGCATATCAATAACATTTTGAAATGAACTTTTAGTAAGGGCAATGGATTCTGGTAATGTCCCAGAAAGGGACAGGGTAATTGAACATTTAGATTAGTAAATGATAAAATAGTCCAAAGTTTTGGCATGCTTATGAAAGCTAATCATTCTGTAGTGAGTTTGTTAATGTAAATTTGGTTCTATGTGGAACTCCATAAAGAATTGCTTCTTGGAATCATAGAATAATGTACAACATTTAAAATAATTTGTACAATCTTCCATTATGGAGAAGAAATAAATGCCACACATTAAAATACAGTCAAGTGCCTCATAGTTGATATTTGCTAGTGTAATGCAATAAAACCCTGGTAATCTATCTCCAAGAGGATATTTTTTAAGTGATAGTTTTAGGAGATTTATTTGGCACTTAAAAAATATATATTTTTGGGTTCCTGGCTGGTTGAGTCAGTAGAGCATGGGACTCTTGATCTTGGGGTCATGGATTCAAGCTGCATGTTGGGTGTAGACTTTACTTAAAAAAATATATATATATATATATATGTATGTATATATATATATATATATATGGATGGATGCATATATGTATGTATATATATATAGATGGATGTATAAATATGTGTATGCATATATATATATTAGTATATCTAACAATATTTTTGTTAGTGAATATATTGACTGAATATGCAGATAAAATCTTTCTAAGATATATTCTAATGAATCATTGACTACTTCATTTATAACTCAGTGATTAAGATGATTAAAATTAACAACTGCAACACAATCTTTTTATAATAAATTGATTCTATGAACTCAGTCTAAAATTTATTGAAAAGTATACAATGTTCATAAATTTTAAAGAGTTGCCTTAATTTAATATGTTTTTTATTTATTAGTAACATTCTAAAGCTATATTTAATATTTAGAAAACGAAAAATATTTTGATTCAAAATTCTCAGTATTTTCAAAAATATTTTAAGTAATTGTATTTTAGTGTTCAAAATTATCTTAAAAATAAAGTACAAATAATAATTATAAAAAATTCTAAAGTTTCTGACTAAATGTGTCTTTGACATCAGCATGTTTAATATATATTTTAATATATATGTAATACATGTTATGTGGTATAATAATTATATAATATATAACAATCATAATAGTGACATAAAGTATAGTCACAATTGAGAGATTTGACTTGAGAAATTACTAACAGTAGTTACAAAAGGAAAGAAACGATTGCATTAGTTTACTGGTCTATATATTCATATCCTTTAAATATGTTTTGTTTGGAAATTTCAGTTCAGATGTCTTTTTTAAATGTTTTTATTTATTTTGAGAGAGAGAGCATGAGTAGGGGAGGTGCAGAGAGAGAAGGGGACAGAGGATCTGAAACAGGCTCCATACTGACAGCAGTGAGCCCAATGTGAGTCTCAACCTCCGGAACCACCAGATCATGACCTGAGCCAAAGTCAGACGCTCAACCAACTGAGCCACCCAGGTGCCCCTATTTATTTTATCTTATTTTTCCAAAAGACTTAGCAGTTTTTAACAGAGTGGCAATTAGCTAGTTCTTTTTTGGGGGGATGCCTTGCATTTGTACTTTGTTACAACTTATCTCAACTGATAGAAAAGACAAAACAGAAACAAACAAACCGACAAAGAAAATAAAAATGTATTTCCAAGGAGAAATGGATGTATAATAAATATAAATTATTTTCCAAAAGTATCTCATTGAATAACATCTGAAATACAGATATCTCTACCACAATTTGCAAATGTATAATGGTAAAACTAATACTAAAATTGGAGATAGAAGACTCATTCAAGAAACACCTGTAGTTATTAGTTGAACTTGGGCCTGCCATAAATTCTTTAATCTAAGTTTATTTATATAAAAAACAATGTACAGTGGCACTGCCTTGATTTCCATGTTCTTGTGATTATTACATGAAATCAAGTATGTGAAAATGTTTATAACCTTCAAATCTAGAACTACATCCACTATTAGGAGTTTCCATGTATTTAAAATTCTTTGCTTTATTTATGGTGTTTATATATTTTTGATCATTAAAAAAACAGATGGTATATGAAAATTTTCTCACTGGAAATGCCTGACATGATGAAGTATGAAACATAAAATAATGGTACATTTAGATATATAAAATTACATCATTGTTTTGAGTGTGAAAGGAGATAATGTGTACAGATTACTTAAGCTAATATCTTTTTTTTAATGTTTATTTAGTTTTGAGAGAGACAGAGACAGAATGTGAGTGGGTTAGGGGCAGAGAGAGAAGGAGACACAGAATCCGAAGCAGGCTCCAGGCTCTGAGCTGTCAGCACAGAGCCGGACGCGGGGCTCTCAAACTCAGGAACTGTGAGATCATGACCTGAGTCGAAGTCAGATGCTCAACCGACTGAGCCACCCAGGCACCCCTACTTAAGCCTATACCTTGAATGCATATGTATTCAATAAAATGTTAAAATCATAATAAGTATCAGTCCCAATAGAGTAGATGTTTTTTTAACGCTTCTGGAATCAGTGTGATGAGGCTGAAATTCAACATTTTTTGTCTTTAATATATAAAGCACCTCTTCTTTAATCATTTTTTCCTTTTCAGTGAAGAACCTGAATACTAATTAAATAAGTACGGTTGAATGTGGAAGGCAATTTTAAAATGCCTCCAGTATTTTTTTTTTCTTTAATAAAAGCCAAAAAGAACACCAACAGTTAATTGGCACATGTAATACTCTGTCAGCCCTCTTGTTCTCTAGTTCAAGTTACTTGGTGAGGGCCTTCTAATTTTATGATTTGCTAGAAATACTTATTCTCTTGAAAGTTCTCAAAGTTGTTTTCTCATCCGAAGTGTGAATTTAGATGGCTGTATGTTTTACTGCAACATAAAAAATTTAAAAGTAGCAGCTGGACCCAAAATCTGCTTGGAGTTTCTGAGTCTATATTCTGTTGTTTACCTGATTATCACCATTTACATATTCAGTTTATGCAAAATGAAAAGACCTTAAAATCCAAAGTAAATAAAAACAGTCTTTACAATTTCCTAAATTTGCGTTCCAGAAGCATATATGTTTTATTGTTTGTTTAAAAGATTTAATTTATATGAAATTAGATGCATTCATTAATAATGAAGGTAATCTGTTAATTTTTGAAATAAAAATATCAATACTTGTGAAGTTCATATTTTGTGGAGGTCTGAGAAAATTATATATATATATATTTTTTTTTTTTTTAATTTTTTTAACGTTTATTTATTTTTGAGACAGAGAGACAGAGCATGAACAGGGGAGGGGCAGAGAGAGAGGGAGACACAGAATCTGAAACGGGCTCCAGGCTCTGAGCTGTCAGCACAGAGCCCGACACGGGGCTCGAACTCACGGACCGTGAGATCATGACCTGAGCCGAAGTCGGACGCCTAACCGACCGAGCCACCCAGGCGTCCCGAGAATTATATATTTTAAATTCAAGCAGTATTTAAAGTCAGGAAACATAACATTTTTTGTATGGACCAAAAAATCCTCCCAGATGGAAGAAAAACATAAAGTTATTTTGTTAATATAATGTTGTTCTTGTATAAAAATTCTGTAAATGTGGGTTGTTTATTTACATTGTCTTTTAGCGTTTGTTATTTCTGTGCAGTTACTATGTGTCTGTCTCTGGTGGTGGAAACCACTGGGCCATGTTCTCATCTCTTAGTTATAACACGTACTTGGCCATATAAATACTTGCTGGAACATTATAGGGTCATAAAATGTTATAGTTCAAAGGGACTTAGAAATCATTTAATGCTGTTTAATTTTTTATTTGGATGAAAACCTCATTGATTCAATTATATAAAACCAGTACAAGTGTAATTGCTTAGTTGCAACTGGGCAGGAGGCCTAGAATTCTGCCTTGTTTTTCTCTTTCTCATCTACCTGCTTACCTTCACTCTCATGTGGCCTTAGAGGTGCCTACTCCAGGAGCATGTTATAGTGGATATGATATATCTGAAGCTCAGAAAGGTGGAGTACATGTTGATGGTCATACAGCTAAATAGTGACAACCTTGATTGGAATCCAGTTGTCCAGAATAAAAATGTAACGTCCTTACTTCTTCACTACCTGTTACCCAACCTGATCATGCTTAATTTCTTGTAAAGAATATGCAGCTTCTCAGTAGCAGATTGAGTTCTGTTTCCTGTTAGGAGACTTTATCATGCTCTAGAACTTCATCCATATATCCCCTAAACCATATTTCTCAAACTGAACTATCTTTCCTTCTGCAGCAGATGCTGAGTTGTTTCCTACATATTATCCATTTTTTCCATCTTCCTTGGTTACAGTATTACTTGATTTTTTTTTTTAAGAATGCCATTGTCCAAGTAAAAGAGTATATTTTCTAATCTTTCTTGAAGTTAGATGTGGTCCTGTGACTTCGTTTTATGAAATGTAATACTAATAATAGCTGTTACAACTTCTAGGAATTCTGGCTAAAAGACCGGACAGAGAGGGGTACCTGGATGGCTTAGTTGGTTAAACGTCTGACTCTTGATTTTGGCTCAGGTTGTGATCTCACAGTCATGAGATCGAGCCCGCCATGGGGCTCTGCACTGACAGTGTGGACCCTGCTTAGGAACCTCTCTCCCTGCCCCTCCCCTGCTCTCTCTTTCTCTCTCACCTTCTCTCTCAAAAAATAAAAACAATAAAAAAAAAGAGGGACAGAGATCTGGGTGAGGCATTGTATGTTCTCTTCTACTCCTACACTCTATTAATCTGCTTAATATCACCTGTCTCAACATACTCCATTCTCAACATAACAACCATATTGACCTTTCACAAATGTAATTCAGATGATCATCCCACCCCTCTGCTTAAACACTTTCAGTAGTTCTGAATCCCAGTTAGGTTAAAAAAAAAATCCCTTAGTTCGACAAATAAATCTATGTGTCTACTCCCTCTATATCTCTCAGAATTCTTACTAGTCCTTCCTTTTCTTGGTCCATGAGGCTTGAGGTTTTCAAATGTGTCAAGATCTTTCTACTCAGTTTGCCTAGAGTGATCTTCCCCAGTTCTCTCTATGGCTGGTTGCCCCTAGTCACAGGAATCTCAGCTTAAAGTCATCTCTTTGGAGAAACCTTTCCTAACTACCCAGTGTAAAGTTAGTACTCACTCTCTGTCTCTCACACTATTTTTATTCTCTATCTAGGGTGGCAATCTCTACGTAGTATATTTCATTAGTTATTTCTTTACTGTCTCACTATAGCAGCAACATTATCCACTCTGTTCTTTGCTGAATCTTAGACCATTGTGGGCACTCAATAAGCATTTGTAAACAGAATGTATGAAGGCACATCCATGTGGTTTGATATGGGACTCATCATTTTCTACATAAGGCCAATAGTTGATCATATGCATCTCTTGCTAATTCCATTAAAGTATAAACTCCAAACTGGAGGCATACTCCACATATGTTTCATTTTTCAGGAAGCCAGTTTTACAATAACTTATTGTATTTATCCCTTGAGTCATGTCATGAAAGCATTATCAGTTGGTTTAAGGCAAGAACAGTCTTTCATCTTATTTTAGTATTTTTTCACTTTATACTTTATTCACACTCTCATTTTCTTCACTCTCTTGAGATCTTTATTTAGTATATTGAATGCATGCCCTTCCAATATAGCTATAATTGGTTTTATGTTTATCTTTGAATAAAAAGTAACACAAAATTTTGAATAAAAAGTTTTATGTGTATGTTTAATTTATATAAATTATGTTATGTTAAATCTCTCTCCATTTCTTCACAGAGCTATGCTTGTGAAATCTATTTATGTTGCTTTATGTACATCCAGTTATTTCATAATGTTGCATAATATTACATTGCAGGTAAATACCATATCATAACTACTGTAGTGATAAAAATATTTTTCTGTAATTATTTTCTATCATCATATTTTAAAATGTCTTATGTATGTCCTATAGGGATGAATAACAGTCTAGAAAAAGATATTTTTAACATTCACAACCTACAAGAGAATTATACTTATAATGGTCAAGAAATTTCTACACCCCAGGAATACTCAAAAGTAAAATGAATACAGGATATAAATAGACAACTCTCTCATCTTAGTTTTTCACTTTGTTTCCTACCTAACACATTGAATATTCCATTATAAATATCTCATATAAACAGACACACAAACACATACCACTCATTAATAACTGAAAGTATGGATATGTGAAAATTTGCTATATAGATAATGACATTATTTTTTTAAGTTTGTTTATTTACTTATTGATTTAATTTATTTATTTATTTTGAGAGAGAGAGAGAGAGAGAGCAATGCATGAGCAGAGGAGGGGCAAAGAAAGAGGGAGAAAGAGGATCCCAAGAAGGCTCCGCACTGTCAGCATGAAGCTTGATGTGGGGCTCGAACTCACGAACTCTGAGATCATGACCTGGGCTGAAATCAAGTCAGACACTTAATCAACTCAGCCACCAGGTGTCCTGATACATGACATTATTACATAGTCTCTTACATATATATAATGTAGGTAAGTCAGTTCTCTTATATAGATTAGGAATAAATGACCTGTAACTCAAGTTTATATTAAAATCAGATGTTACATAAAGAAATTAAAAATTAAAATTTTGGAATAAAATGCCATTAAATTCTACATGATTATTAACACAAGGTCCCTTAGAAATGTAAATTTGAATCAAGTTTAAAGAGATCAAAATATCATTGAAAATGTGGTTCAGAAAATAGGAACTCATGTTTATATAATTACCTCCTTCATGATATATTTTTGTTGCTGATCTAACACCGGTTTTATTGCATATGATGTTTGTCGTTAAAAAATACTTGCTTTATATCCGATCATTCTTTTTTTCTTTATTATGCTTGCATTGATATTCGCATATTTTCATTTTATTATTTGATATTGCCATTGCGTTGCTTAATCCTCTCAATGCCTTTTTTAAAACAGAATGTCCCCTTAGTGTTTTACTCCTGCCCTTTGACCTTGGCTCTGTTGAATCCATCACTGCTGGATGTTCTTGCACAGATTGACACAGGAGGATATGCTGCAGAATGACGGCACTTTGGAACAAGTCTCTAAGTCACAGAGTTGAGTGTAGGTTACTGGACATTTTTTTTTTTAACTGTAGAGTTTGTTATTAACAAAGCTGAGGAAAAACATTATTCAGTAAAAAAAGGAGAGACAAATCGTTTTATTTTCAATCATAGAAATGTGTTTATATTTTACATGTTTATATTTTAAGGAGATGTATTTATATAAGCAGAAGAACTAAAGCGTCAACAGGTAATAGAGCAGACCATTAACCTTGGGTTACAGCGTGTGTTGGGCTAGGGAAGTCAGTTTGTTTCAAAAGTATCAGCAATTCATTCTTCTACCAACTTTCAAAACCTAGACTGCAGATAACCTTCATAGCAGTTTTTGAAGAAAATATATCACGGCTTTAAAACAGAATCTAGATTCTCAGGTCGGCAGTAAAATAAAGGAAATTACATCTGAAGCAAGACCCATATGGAGGTCACTAGCAATTCTCTCAGATGTTTTTCCTAAAATTAAACTACAAATACTATAAATGACCACTCATATAACTTGAAGGAAATATTGTTTACCTAATATGGTGACCCCTGAAGTGACATTCTAGATCTAAGTAGCACTTTATTCTTAGAAATAAGACACAAACAACATGTTTGTGTTCAAGGGAAAAAATAAGGTACTCTGGTGTCAGGTAGAGCTGAATGCAAGGAATACAATAGTAAGTGAAAAGTGTTTACCTAAAGCAGAAAGTCAGGTCTGCTTATCTAATAGGTTACTCTGCCTACCAATAGTTTATTATTCATTTTTTAAATTTATTTTTGTTTATTTTGTCAATAGGTATTAGTATACATAGCACATGTCATTAAAAACCTCCAAAAAGTGTTTAAGGATAAATAAATCTCCCTCTAAATCCTTCCCCAAGCGACATAGTTTTACTCCCAGAGACAACCTCTAGTGAAACATTTCGGATATCCTTCCAGAAAGATTCTATGCCATATATCAGGATATGGCAGGATAAATTTACAGGTACACTATTCACATGGATCACATGGCCCTGAAGTCGAAACACATAATTACATAGTAGCGTTAAATACACCGTGTTCTGCATCTTTTTTTTTTTTCCACTTGCAATATTTCGGAAATAACTTCATAGAAACTCTGTATTTACATTGTTTCTCAGTAGCTGTATGGTACTCCAGTTTATGGATATGTTATAATTTATTTAACCAACATTTATTAATAGGTACTTATTTTGGTGTCCCATACATTGGATGCTTAAAGACAATGAAGCAATAAATTTCCTTATACATATTATTTTTGTGCATATGCTGGCATATCTGTAGTATAAATTCCAGGAGTCAGTATTTCTGTGCCAGAGTATATACATTTTTAATTTTGAAAGATATTGTCAAATGTTCTTGACAAATTTCACGCATTTATAAACCCAGTGGCCAACAGGCAATATTTATCTTTGAGCATTCATCTAGTAGCAAGAAAATATATCTCAATAAATTTTTAATTTACATTCTTTTAAGCTAAACAAACAAAGTGCTTAAAACTATATTTTCTTTTCTGCAAAATGTCTGATGATATTTCTGAGACATTTTTTCTGTTAAGATAGTGAATCTTTTCCTAATTGGAGTTACTTTGCATAAGACTTTCTCTAATTCCTTATATATTAAGATACAGCCTTTGGCCTGAAATATGAGTTTCAAATATTGTTTTTTCATGGTGTTGTGCTTATTTGACTTTGTGATGTTTTTGGTTTTCTAAAATGTCTTGATTTTATGAATCGTATTTTTTCGCTTTTGATGGTTTGAATTTGTGCTACATTAGGAAATCTTTTCTAAATTAAGAAAAAAAAGGAATATCTTCAAGTATTTTCTAAGTATTTTATTCACTTATTTTTCACTTTGAAATATTTTCTTCATTTCAAATATTTTTAAGGTGCAATCTGTTGTAGGAATCCAGTTTACTTATTTTATTTACATATGTCTACCTGTTTGACCCCCCAAATTTATCAAATCATGTGTCTTTTCCTAATATTAAGATGATATTTTAAAACATATGTTTTAATGCATTGAGATTATATCTGGAGTTTCCATTTTTCCATTGATCTTCCTTGTGCATTCATGTGCTATATAAAAATATAACCATGAATTTGTGATTTAACATATGATGAAAACATGTTTTTTTACTAACCATTTTCTTTTCAAAAATGTTTTTTCCCTTGCTTCTCTATTTTTCCATATGGATTGCATTTGTATATATATATATATATATATATATATATATATATATATCTACAATAGAGAGACAGAGAGAGAGAGAGAGAGGGACACCATCCACACTTTTGTAAAGTGGATTTCTAGTTATTTTTGTTATTTTTATATTTTTCATTATTCAAAGGATATTTGTGCATCACATTTTATGTTCCAGACCCTGCTCTAGGCATCAGTGAAGACCTATAATTAGAACAGAAGACAGGCCTCTGATGACTGAGCACTGCTCTTCTTTAACATACTACCCAGCACATCACTTCTCTGCTAAGAAGAGCAAATATAATTATTCCTGGATGAGAGGTTTTTAGAAGCAATATTTAAATCTTCTAAAATTATTTGAACGGAGAAGTCAGCCTTATTTAGATGCTCTGCTTCCCTGGTCAGCACAATTGAAGTGATTATTAATTAAGGATGGGGATTTGCTAGTAGGGAAAGGCAAGCAGGGGAAGGAGCTTCAATTGGTGAAAGGCAAGGAGACTAGAAATACTAAAAAATAAATAAATAAATAAATAAATAAATAAATAAATAAATAAAGGAAAAAGGTAACTATCGAATGATACTTTACTGTAATTTTTTTTTTAGTATAGGGAGAAAAGAATTAGGAGAAAATTATGCAATTGTTCCTCAGCTCTTTATACAAGAATAAAGATAAATGAATAAAGTAAATTTCATTCCAGCTCAGACGCAGGAAAAAAGAAGCGAGAAATATACACCCTCCTGAACTCAGATGCAATTAGATCCAATTAAAGCATATGGATCACTCAATAATGTGCTGAGAGCACACACATCTTACATCAATTGTTCATAATAATTCTTTTTAAAGGATGACTTTATTTAATACTTTAGGAAACTGAAACTCCAAGGCTTAATGCACCTGAAGATATCCAATTGGGTCAAGGAATAAGCCCTCCCACACCTAGAATTTGCTATTACATTCCAATATACTTGCTTTATCATATAGGTTTCCATGTATTCTTCCCTCTATCCACCAATTCATTTATTTGTTGGTGTTTTGCAACTTAATTCACAATATCCATGCATCTTGAAAAAATACTTCACTGTGCATGTCTTTTTAGAGATCCACACTTGTTCATGCCCCTTTCTTTTATTTTGAACTTACGATGACATAACAGTATTATTTGATAGGTGTAACCTTGACCTGCATTAAGATATAGACATTACGATCATTCCAGAAAGCTTCTTAGTTCTTCTTTCCAGTCAATCCCCACCTGTGAGACAACCACTGTTCAGACTTTTTTCATCCATTTGCTATAGTTTTACCTATTCCAGATTTTTCACATGACTGAAAGCATACCTTACGAGTTATGTTGCATAAAGCTTCCTTCATACAACGTCTTTTAATATTCATGTGTGTTGTGTGTGTACTAGCAGATCCTCTTTTTTATTGCAGAGTAATATATCATTGTATGAATATATCACCATTTATCTATCCATTCTTCTATAGATGCACACCTAGCATGTTTCTAGTTTTTGTTCATTATGATTAAAGCCTGCTATAATAATTTTTGTAAACCTCATTTTTGAGGAAAATGTTTTCATTTTCTTGATAAATATTTAGGATTAGAATTGCTGGGTCACAGTGTAGTCATATGGTCATATCATGCTATACCCCCACCAGTAATGAATCACAGGGAAAACCCAGAGCAGTACAGCATAGATCAACAATCATAACTGCCATTCTATGTGCATATTTTCCAAGTTAACAGACCCAATGTATTCTCATTGCTCACTTAGTGACTTCTCATACAGCTATTTGTATATAGATTACCATTTCTTCCATACAAGGATGACCGTGAACCTATCCGTGCCTTAATGCCATATGGCCCAAGGAGATGAAACCGTTTCCTGATTACTCTTGCCCACTGGTTCTCTACCCCACAGGCTTGCAGTTTTGCTCCCCAGGGGACTTTCAGCAATGCCTGGAGATGAGTTTGGCTGCCACACCAGTAGGGGAACGTCTACTGGCATCTTAGTGGGTAGAGGCCATGGATACTGCTATATAACCCACAGTGCATAGAACAGCACTCCCCTCCCCTCTTCTCAATAGTGCAGACGCTGAAAAATTCCACTTTAGCCTAAGCATTCTTTCTCCATAACTTCCTGTCTCAACATGTCTTCTTCTCAGAAGGATTGACATTGAAAACCTGTACTGTGTCGGGGAATTCCACGCACATACACAAGCCATCCCACACCAGAAAGAATCTCGATTTAGTGTCACTCTTTGCTCCTCACAAAACAAATTACTTCAGAAACCCTTCAACATCTGTACATTCGGGGTTATTCCGAATTAACATCAGCGATGGCATTTCATTGTTTTTAATGTCCTTTTCTCCACCATGAAATAAAGAACATGCCCTGCTATCTCTCTGCAGCTCCCTTTGTCCTATCTTGTCTTCAACTGGAAACAACTGTTCAAAAAAGAATATAAATAATTTTGTAAGTAAAGCATCCCTTTGTATCACAAGACCACCTACATTTGCATAAAGCTGAGGAAAATTCTCTCTTTTGTAACATCGAGAGCATACTCTTCTCCCAATTCAGCTCTCAGAATGAAACAATTGGCACAATTAAAGCACATTTATAAGAGAGTACTCAAGTTCTTAGTTTATATTACCATATGACATCATAGATTTTTTTTCCCCAAGCGAAGTATATACCTTGCTTTACAATCCTTTCAATGGATCAATCAAGTGTTTTTTGATGTTTTTTTTTTTTTTTTTTTTTTTTAACAGAAAAAAAGATGAGTGTATCGCAAAGTGGATTTTGGTAGCCTGATAATCTGTGCTGAGTCCTGATCCTACCCAATTTTATCAAGTTGTCATTCTTTGGTGGGAAAGAGTGCTTTGACTAGAAAGCAGATGTGCCGGCAATTCCCTGTTGTCAAACAGACATGCTGATTCTCCGCAGTCAGTATTCTTTGGGATAACAAGTGGGTTAGAGAGTCAAAAATGAGCTTGCGCCTCAGAGTCTGGTTGCTGAATTGTTTCCATCAGAGGCATTAATCAGGCATTTAACAGCCTGATGCACTATCCTTTTAGATCTGAAATCTGTCTCTCTAGTTTAACTTAAAAATCAACTATTGAGCCGTTTAGCCTGCTAAGCACTCTGCTAAGAGTAGAAAATAAAAATTTTACAGGCTGTAAATCTAAAAATCTCTTCTCAGTCCCTAATTTTGGCCTCTGATGCTTGTGAAAATTGTTTAATAAGATTAATTTCAGCCTTTTCTGTTTTATAGCCACTCGTTTTCTGAGCTCTGCCTTTCTAATTTGAAAACTTGTTCTAACTCTCCATCTTGATTTATTTGTCTGATAATGCATCCTGGAATTTCAAACCCTGGTGCATAATCTGCCTTCAATTAACACGGATTCCTCAGGAAAGTCACTAGCATCTTTTCTTAAGTTGCCACAGTAATTCCCCCTTATCTGCAAGGGGACCCTCAAGATTCCCAGTAAATGCCTGAAACTGTGAATAGTATCAAACCCTATATATACTATATTTTTGCTATACATCCCTACCCATGATAAAGTTTAATTTATTAATTAGACACAGTAGGAGTATAACAAAAACAATAATAAAGTAGAACAATTATAACTATGCTGTAATAAAAGTTATATGAATGTGGTGTCTCTCTTCCTCGCAAAATATCTTATTGTACTGTACTCATTGTTCTTGTGATGATGTGAGATGATAAGATACCCACGTGATGAGATGAAGTGAGGTCGGTGACTTAGGCATGTAGTGTAGTGTTAGGCTACCCATTTAACCTTCTGACAACAGGTCAGAAGGACGATCTTCTCTAGGATGCAATTAAGTGCGAGTAACAAACCGTGGAAAGCAAAACCAGGGTTGACAGGAGACTACTAAATTTTTATTTTAAAATTGTGATTTTTTAATGCATACGTTCTTGATGTTACTTTCACAATAGTACCGATTGTATACTATCATGCAAGAAAGAATGAAGAAATTAATGCGTGTGTAAAGATATGTAACATTTCTCAATCTTTTAAGAAAGTAAAGAGCAAAAGTGTTATTCAGTGTTAGTTATTGCCAATTCTATAGGAGACCTACATATTTTTAACATTCTAGGTTCTGCTCAGTTTAATTATGATTCACAATCACCTTAAAAATTGACATAGGAAATAGATGATGGATGTGGAAATAAGTACAGCTTTTTTTTTTTTTTTTTGCATTTTAAATGTGTTCTCTGAAATTTTGCTTCAGAAAAGAGTGAGCATTACTCATTAGATTTATGCCTCCTTGGAGGATGGCAGCTTGATTAGCAACTCTCAATCTCCACTTGTAATTTATAATTTGACAAAAGAGTCAGTGAAAATTAAAAGACGTGTTAACAATAGATTCCCTTTTACAAAAGAAAAGGCAACTGTTTCCACAGAGAAGATGATAACCGAAGACACTAAACATTTTTAGCAACAGGTAACTATGAGACTCTTCCCTAAAGCAAAAGAATTTCCTGAGCAGATAGAGTAATGAACTGCAGACAGAAGACTCCAGAGAGTCTAAAATTAACTTCATGTAATTCTCACATCTGAGCTCAATCTCAGCCACTAATTAGTCAAAAGCAAAAGACCTTTAGCAAAGGATATTAGGAAAGGAATCTAAAGGAGAAATAAAGAATATTTATCTTTCACACATACTCTTTGTATTCTAGAATCCCACTCATGAAGTGACTTCATATTTAATGTTAAGTGTTTAGTAATTCACCTTGTGGGAACATAAAAAAAAAGTCTAATGTGTGTTATTTGCATAATTTCCATCCGAGGTAACATATTTACAAAACAAAGAAGCATTCTAAAGTATGTATATTAATAATAATAATTACAAATAGAAAGCAAATATTGATTGCTTACTTGAGGCCCAGCACTGTTCCAAATGCTTCATGTGTATTCATATTCACCCTAACCCCTGTGATAGGAGTGAATACGACATTTATTTTACAAATGAGGACAGTAAGAAGCACATCGATGTAAGGTGGAATTCCGAGCAAACCTGATGTTGAGCGTTGTTCTTTACACAATGAAAGAGTTTGATTTGGAAAACCTGTATATTCTAATGGTTGTGTTCTTTTTGGGTTATTTGTTTTTGCAAGTGGTCATGTTTTAATGATTATTCAAATTTACTATTAATTTAACTGATCACATTAATTGTTCTCATATGAATTTAAGTCAGTTTTGAGAATAACGTTTTTTTTTGTGTGTGAATTTGGGTAACATAATGCCATCATTAATAAGGATATTTTTTTTTATTTTTTTTTCAACGTTTATTTATTTTTGGGACAGAGAGAGACAGAGCATGAACGGGCGAGGGACAGAGAGAGAGGGAGACACAGAATCGGAAACAGGCTCCAGGCTCTGAGCCATCAGCCCAGAGCCTGACGAGGGGCTCGAACTCACGGACCGCGAGATCGTGACCTGGCTGAAGTCGGGCGCTTAACTGACTGCTCCACCCAGGCGACCCTAATAAGGATATTTTATTTCAAGGGTGCGAATCTGACTTTCGGCTGATTCAAATTCTAAGAACTGGCAATTAAGATAATCTACCACTAGTTGACAGTGATGTCTTAGTTTTGGCTCTGTTACCTAGTTAACAACTTCAAGCAGGAGGTATGATTTATTTCTGGTTGAGACATTTTAATATAATTAAAATTAAAATAGATGTATAGAGCAATTTTAAATTAAAAAAAAGTCAAAGCACATTTCATTAATTTTGCCACTACCTTACATGATTCCTCATTTTAATCGAGTTTCACTTTTTTAGTAAACAAATCCTTAGTTGGGCTTTGCCTAATTAGATGAGGGATCAAGGACATCCCTCTCTCTCCTGACTGTCTGGACTGACTTATGCTCTGCTGAAAAGCAGCAGTTTCACATAATTCTCACCTAGTCTCATTGTTTAGCATCAGCTGCTTGTCTAAGGCTGCGATACCCCAAGCAGTGCAGGGGCAGAGAGGAAATTGTATTCGGAGAAAAGAGAAGGGCAGGGGAGAAAGCCAGCAAAGGTGAAGAGAATTGCTCCTCCAGTGCAATGGTCTTGATTTTATGAATATTTTCCCGCTTAGTAGAAAGAACCCTGTTATGTTTTTGACCATCTATAAACCTGTATGGATTTTTTTATACTCACCTCTAACTCTTCTTACTTTTCCCTAAAGCAGTTTTTCAGGGTTTTGCTGTTTTCTCAGATTCCCTAATTCGACTCACTTTGCACATATGAGCTTCTGTCTCAGTATTCTCCTGTTATTTTTTTAATTCAATATTTGATGCAAACAAAGAAGCATAGGTACCAATATAAGAAACCGTTGTGCCCACACAGAGTTTAATACTTAAACATTACAGATATACTTGTAGCTTCTTTTGTTTACACCTAATTAATCCCATTCCCTCACATTATTTCAGAGATGACTGTTACTCTAAATTTGGTGTCTAGGACTCTTATTATGCTTTTATAACTTTAAAATATATATAACACCGGGATGCCTGGGTGGTTTAGTCGGTAAAGCGTCCAACTTCGGCTCAGGTCATGATCTCCCGGTTTGTGAGTGGGAGCCCCACATCTGACTCTGTGCTGACAGCTCAGAGCCTGGAGCCTGCTTTGGATTCTGTGTCTTTTCCCTCTCTGCCCTCCCCTACTTGTGTTCAGTCTCTATCAAAAATAAATAAATGTAAAAAAAATTAAATAAAATATATATAACACAGTAAAAATATTTGGTATTGTTTTGCATGTTCATGTACCTATGGAAATGGAAATCTGATATGTATGAATTCTTGCCCCTTGATATTTTCATACATCACTGTATTTTAAGAAATGTTTTGAGTTATATATAATTCTCATTAATTATTTTCTGGATTACATTTTAAAATACATGTCAATACATACATTCATATGTCAGAGTTTCTCTAATGTATATATCAACACTATATTTGCTGGATTATAGGACAGATTTTAAGTTTCACATTATTGTATATTATTGAATTGCTTCCCAAAGTGTTTTAACCCTATTTTCCTTTCACTTTTATGAATAATGTTACTCTGCCTCCAGTCTGAAATTTTGTATTTGTGAACTTTTCCATTTTTGTTTAGAGTGATGGATATGAAATGATACCTTAGTATTACTTCGATGCATGTCTCTGATTATTACTTAGGTTTTAACCATTTTCGAATTTATTACCCATTGGAGTTTTCTCTATAACTTGTTTATTTTTTTCTTTTATTCTTTTTACATAAACTGTAATTAATTTGTGGACTTAGTTATTTATTTTGCATATAACCCTTTTTTTCCGAGAGATTTCTATCTGTATATGTACATTTCTGTCTATTAATCTACCACCTATGTGTATCTATCATAAATATTCTCTCACACATCTATTAATTTTCACTGCGTTTGCTGTTTTGGCAAAGACTTATATTTTAATTTACTCTTATTCCCTTTTGAGCTTCATTTTTTAAGGATTTTATTTAAATTTCAGTCACTTAACATACAGTGCAGTATGTTTCAGGTGTTCTATATAATGATTCAACATTCCCATACAACACCCAGTGCTCATCACGAGTGCACTCCTTAATCTTCATCACCTATTTCACCCATTCCCCCACCCACCATGCCTCTGGGAGCCATCAGTTTCTTCTCTATAGTCGAGAGGCTGTTTCTTGGTTTGTCTCTCTCTCTCTTTGTTTTCCCCTTTACTCATTTGTTTTGTTTCTTAAATTCCACATATGAGTGAAATCATATGGTATTTGTCTTTGTCTCACTGACTTATTTCTCTTTGCATAATAGTCTCTAGCTCCATCTGTGTCATTGAAAGTGGCAAGATTTTGTTCTTTTTGATGGCTGAGTAATATTCCAGTGTGTGTGTGTGTGTGTGTGTGTGTGTGTGTGTGTGTGATCTCTTCTTTATCTATTCATCAGTTGATAGACATGGGCTGTTTCCATAAATTGACTAATGTAGATAGTGTTGTTATAAACATTGGGGTGCATTTATCTCTTTGAACTAGTATTTTTGTATTCTTTGGGTAAACACCTAGTATTACAATTGTTGGATTTAGGGTAGTTCTATTTTTAACTTTTTGAGTAATCTCCATACTTACTGTTTTCCAGAGTAGCTGCACCAGTTTGCATTCCCACCAACAGTGAAAGAGGGTTCATTTGTCACCATTTTAGTTATCATTTAGGTATCTGATTATAGTTGCAAGCACTTCATATCCTAAGGATAACCTGTGTTTTTATAATGATGAAAACCAAAAGTAAATAAAATTCTTGTCATTTCAGGACTTAGCTGTCAATCTTTCTCCTCCATCTCTTCTTGTACAACCAACTCCATGGGAGTTCCAGAACACTTTTCTTTCAGTCATTCGTTCATTCATTCATTCACCAGTATGTGGGAAGAGATGTGGCTAGGAGGAAGAATCAGAGACAATAGCAATAGATAAATGAAGAGATTTTGAAATTCATTTACTCTTTCTATATTTTACCTTGCATTATAGAATCAAAATGATAGCATAATTATCACTGATAGTGTAGATGGATATTATTTGGAGTCATAAAAGATAAAGACCTTCTAATATACCTATTAGACCAAATGGACCTTCTATTCACTATTTCCCCACATACTTATTAATCTAATACAAGCCCATTAGAGCTCCAGACACTTGGTAGAGTGATGGTAAAAAAAAACAATTGACCATCTGCATTGGGTGAAGAATTTCAGAGAAAATGAACTAATACGTCTGAACTTAGGCACTCTATAAGTTTTTGAGCGTTTACTACTTTTCAGACAGTCTTCTTGAGGTTGAAAATATCTAGATATAATATATATGTAATATAATGTACAATATACAACAGAACTTAACCACAAAATTCTAATGAAACATTTTAGCCTATTTTTGCGAATAGATTTAAATTTTTAAGTGAAAAAAAATTTAAATCTACTTGCAAAAATAGACTAAAATATTCAATTATAGTTTTATGGATAAGTTCCACTGTAGAGTTGTATATTAGAAGCAAGTGATGTTTCTAAGCTAGAATAGAAAAACTTTTTTGGAAGAGTCCCAGAAGGTTCTCAGAAGAAACCATGATTAAGCTGAATCTTAAAAGATTAGTGGAGATTTGTTTTTTTTAGAACAACACGGGCAAGAGTTCAATAGACAAAGGACATTTCTAACAGAAGTAAAAACATATACAGACAGAGAAGCATTTGACTGGAACATCCTCTCAACCAGGGAGCATGAGATAGCTTTCAATAGAGCAGAAAAAGAAACAAACAAAATGATAATCCTTTTTTGAAGTTATTTGATGAAGTGAAATTAAAAAAAAATTCTACATTCAAAGTTAGATAAGAAAAAATAAGACAAAGTAGGATTACAACATGGATCTAACAAATATCAATTAATCAAAAGAAAGAAATTTCAACCCACAGTTATTTAACGTAGAGAGATAGGGTAAAGAATCTAAGGCCAGGAAGCCAAAAACTTGAGCAACAATCCCACTGGCCTCCTTAAAATACTAGTTAAGAAATGTACACATATTTTCTGCTTAATTTCATTGAAGAAAACATGTCACAAAGATGTGTGTGTGTGTGTGTGTGTGTGTGTGTGCGCACAAGAGAGTATTTGGCTAGGCAGCTCACTCTCACAAATTCCTTACTAAGGAAGTTGGAGCACAAATTACTAATGGGAGTTAAGCATCTCAATCACAGCATCTGGCTTTGTATTTAATCTTTACTTGTTTTGAGTCTCTCTTTCCTGTTTGAGCATAAGCTTCACAAAATCAAGGAGTCTGTCAATGAATACACTTTATTTTAATTTGGACCAATCTGGCTGATTCAACCATATTGGTACTTAACTAGGTCAGACAGATTTCTCATTTAAAAAATTATTACTAACCTCTATTTAAAAAATTTCCATTTAAACTAGCAATTTGGTCTTTAGAAGAGTTGTATGATGCAAACAACATGGAGTCTAAGCCATTATTATTTTAAATGGTATGTTGCATATATGCAAAGGCATTGTACAGTCACAAGTAGATGCTTTGCAACAAACATAGCGGGGCCTTTATCATTTTTACAGGCTGGACCTTTAAATTCTGGTTCTCACTTTTCTAACTCTAGGGCTCCCTATATGGTTTTGTTTGTTTTGTATTTCTCAATTTATACAAAAGAATTAGTAAAACTTAAATTTTTAGTGTGTGTATTTCCTCCCATGGAACAATTTTAACTTCTTACCTGGCCATTTTGAAATCTTTAAGAAGAAATTACAGAAACACTAGATAAAAATTATTTATATCATATATCAAAAAAGGAAGTAAGTGTCTTAATTGACATGTTGTTTTAATCTAGGAATATTATGTGGCTTAGGAAAAGATATACGTGTCATTATAGGCAATGCTAATGTCTTTCAAACATGAGTGAATCTAAGTTACTCATACAAATATAATGTGATTGAATTTGGGTATATTTAATTTGCTTACATTCTATTGTTAATGCAATTAAAACAAAATGAAATAATCATTTTAGTGAAAATAATCAATTGTCTCCATTTATAACATGTTATATAAAGTTTTCTCTACAGAACAATATTTGAGGTGAACCGTGTACTCAAGATGTTCAGTAGTGCTTGCTCAATAAAATACAATGTACTTAATATATCTAATTACAGAAAACAGTTAAATCTTTTTTAAAACTGTTTATTTAAGAGAGAGAGAGAGCATGCATGCACAAGCGGGGGAGGGGGAGAAAGAGAGGGAGAGAGAGAATCCCAAGCAGTCCCTGACACAGGGCTCAATCCCATGAGATCCCTATGAGATCATGACCTGAACCAAAATTAAGAGTCAGATGCTTAACTGATTGAGCTACCCAGGTGCCCCACCAGTTAAACCATTTTAAAAAATACTTTTACAATGAACAGGGTTTTTTTTTATGTTTTCTTTAACATTTATTTATTTTTAAGAGACAGAGAGAGTGAGTGGGGGAGGGGCAGAGAAAGAAGGAGACACAGAATCAGAAGCAGGCTCCAGGCTCTGAGCTGTCAGCACAGAGCCTGACGTGGGGCTCAAGCTCACGAACTGTGAGATTATGACCTGAGCCGAAGTCAGATGCTTAGCCAACTGGGCCAGCCAGGTGCCCCAACAATGAACAGTTTTAAAATCAATTCAGAACCTAAGGGTCTTTTTGCCTAGTTCTGATTCAAACATGGCAATTTGAATTAGGAGCTATAATAGCACCAATCAACATAAACAGCCATTTTAAATTCAGTGTTTAAACCATACACATAAGAGGACAAGTAGAATGTTCTAAAAGGTTCGGAGTGTACAATCTCAGTTATACAAATGATTCACTTTAAAATGTGATCTTTCCTGGGGAGTGGGGTGCAGGATAGGTTGAATAGGTCATGGGTCTTAAGGAGAGCACTTGTGATAAGCACAGAGAGATGTATGGAATTGTTGAATCACTATATTGCACATCTAAAACTAATAAAACACTGTATGTTGAAAAAAATGTGCTCCTCCCATTAAGCACTTTTACGCATCTGTGTGCACACGATTTTACCAACCTGTTTTGATATTTTCTTTCCATATGTCTGCTTCTCCACACTTCGTTTTTAACCTCCTTGAGGACTGTCAGAGTAAATGGATGAATAATCTTTGTTCCTCAAGTAACCAGCTGTGTCTGGCATGAAAAATATCTGAGAACTAAACTAAACTACATCACAGAAAGAGAAGTTATGATGGTGGTAGGTGTCTTCATAGTTTCAAGAAAAGATGAATCAGAATGAAGAGGGTGGTTTATTGAATTACACCTCAGGAAAAAAATCAGACAGCAAGTCCAAAGAGACTGTAAAATCTTATAATAGTCAGGCATTTAAGAAAATGGAACAAAACTGACACTTTGGGAAGAATTCATTGGTTTTATAACTTTCTCATTCTTGGTATTTTGATCCCCTATGTGTTTCCCTATAATGACAGGAAACAAACAAACAAACAAAAACTAAAAATCAAACAGAATTTTTGCCTATTTGTAAAGAAAGCAAAGAAGTATGGCACGAAGTGTTCCACGTCAGAGGTTTTCGAATTGTGTACCATAGAATGCCCTTTGGGCCCATTTGGAGACCACTGGGGCCAGGGGTGCTCAGCCCTATGCTTTCCGCTCCAACCTCTTCAATACATTTTTACTAGCTGAAGTTCATGGTAAGACTTCATTTAAAGAAAGAATTCCTGCTTTAAATTTTGAAAGGCAATGAAGTTGTTTCTTCTCCAGAACTCATTATTATTTATGAAGAGAGAGAAAGCCCGTGTGAAGTAAACACTTCATCTTTAATTTGAGTTTCACTAACTGAAAACTTTCCCAGTATATGAATATTTCCCAATTGGTTGTAAACATTAAATGACTACACTATGATTTAATAATATTTTATCAGTTTCAGATGAATAATGGGATTTTTATTAAGTCATTAGTTTGTCATAGAATATTACAGAACTGTCAAATTACACAAATAAGCTTTATTCTTCAACAGACACACAACATTTTTTTGGCAGTTATTTAAAGGGTTTTGAAAATATGCCCTAAATAAAACCGATAGCTACCAGTCAATTTTTTATTAGCCAACACAGAAAAGTCATCTCATTTTAAGATATTTGTGTTTCTTAAAAGAGAAAACATCATATTTTTTGAAAAATCTGTGAGAAAAATATATCTTAAGGTCTTAGTAGAACTAATCTTTTGTGGTAGCCTCAAGGCACATGGTGTGGAGAGTGCAAATAAGATAAGTTTATTAATATTGAGTTCATTTATAAGATAAATAGAAAATATGCTCTATCCACAAAATTAGAAATCTGTGAGAATGCAGTAAATGGATGATCCATGACAAAAGAAATACAATAGATGGTAATATATGAACTTCTATAAGTTGTTTATTAGCTGTTCTCCCCAAAAGGCCTATAATTTGTCAAGACTGTCTACTGTTCCATACAACTTGTCAATATCTTCAAATGAATAGGTGACATCTGCAAGTGCTGATGGCATATTTACAGATGAGACAATGAGAGTATTGCAACGTCTTTCCATCGTTTCTTCCTTTAAACTAAACCTTGAAGATTTTCCAGATTACATGTGACTCTTTTACCTTAATTTCTTCTTTAAAGGTCAGAATAACAAGAAAGGAAATTAGTAACAGTGAACACACTAGGTAATAAAGCATAATTGACATATTTCTCAAATGTCTACCTTCCTCTAGCTTTCTCCCTGCAAACTAAACAAATGTTTAAAAACTGTAAGGGACTAAGTAAAACAAAAGAAATAAAGCATATGAAAAATGTGTCTAGATACACATATTAAATGAGAACTATTCTCACATAATGGTCACTGTCAAAAAATATTTTCTTTGATGATGGAAACATGTCTATCTCTGCATGCCCCATAAGCACTTGAAATGTTCCCAGTACAGCTAATAGATTGAGTTTTCAATTTACTTTATTTTAATTTTAACTTATATTTAAATAGCCACTGTGGCTAAGGGCTATCATACTGGACAGTTCAATGTGCTCCTGTGTGAGCCAATATCTATAATCCATTTTTTTGGAGGCCAATAAAAGTATCTCAAAAAGCTATGTATCAACAAATCACGTAAGGAATTCTTTGCTACTGTCCTGACTGATTCTCTTGCTTCTTCTGATTGCATCATAGACCTTGGCTTTGTTTTCATTTTATCCATTACACTGATCACATTTCCGTTGAACACTCTAATGCTCTCTTTAAGTGGTCTCTAAGATCCAGGCTTGAGTTTATCCCTCTGGTTTTTGTAAATACCATCTACCTTAGACAGCTCATAGCACAAGATAGAAACACAATAAATAGACATTGAATAATAAATACGTATAAAAGAATATGGAAAATAAATGAAAGACTGGACATCTTGTTTAGCTTTTAACTGATTTTTCTACGTAAAAGTTTTCTCTAAAATAGATTTAGTTTGTATAAATATATATATTATATATACACATATGTATATGTACTATATATTTAAGTACAGCGCACATAAAGTATTAGACATTCAATGTCCCTATTTCCTGGAAAATTTAGCAATATTCTTTCTCTCTTTCGCTCATTATCTCATTCCCTCTGTCTCTCTTTATATATGTGCTTATTTGTCTTAATAAAAATATAAATATAACTTATAATTTAAGAAACTTTATAATATAATTTATTAATACTTTTTAAAAGTGAGGGGTACCTGGGTGGCTCAATTGATTAAGTGCTTAACTCTTGATTTTCGCTCAGGTCATAATCTTTTTTTTTTTTTATCATTTATTTATTTTTGAGACAGAGAGAGACAGAGCATGAATGGGGGAGGGCCAGAGAGAGAGGGAGACACAGAATCTGAAGCAGGCTCCAGGCTCTGAGCTGTCAGCACAGAGCCTGACACGGGGCTGGGACTCACTCACAGAGTGGGAGATCATGACCCAAGCCGAAGTCGGACGCTTAACCGACTGAGTCACCCAGGTGCCCCGGCTCAGGTCATAATCTTACAGTTCTGGGATCAAGCCAAATGTCTGGCTCCATGCTGGGTGTGGATCCTGCATAAGTTTCTTTTTCTCCCTCTCTCTCTCCCCCTTCCCCCGGTCTCTCTCTCTCTCTGTCTGTCTCTCTCTCAAAAAAAAAAAAAAAAAAAAATACTTTCCAGAAGTGGAAACATGGCATACTCACACAATAAGAAGTAAAGGCATTTCTGAATTCCTAACACATAAACATACAGACACATAATTTATAACTTTTTAATTCTACAACTTAAGCCATGTGTCATTGGTAAACAAAAACATAAAAAAAAATCACACGTTTAGCTATCAAATAGCTGTTTCATTCCTGGTGAAATGAAATCCTTAAGTGATTTGAGCTCAAAACAGAAAAATATACAAGCAAACAAAGAAGGGTAACACACCAGAATCTCTGATTTCTCACCCAATTGAAA
Source organism: Lynx canadensis (assembly GCF_007474595.2). Classification (NCBI taxonomy): domain Eukaryota; kingdom Metazoa; phylum Chordata; class Mammalia; order Carnivora; family Felidae; genus Lynx; species Lynx canadensis. The sequence goes on from NC_044311.2 coordinate 115,122,198, forward strand.
ACAGATGTCTACAACAAACAGAGCTCACCATATGGTCAGATCATAATATCAAATCTTTGATCATTGCTGCTACTAATGCAAAATAATGTATCAGTTGTAAATGAACCAAAAAACCCCATGAGAATAGACAAATAGTAGAGAAAGACTAAAATTAGAAAAACAAAATCATCAAAATTTTGTTTCCCTTTGGACAGAAGGCTGGAAAAGATGTTACTTGACTCAGGCAGCCCAAGAAATGCATCACTGTGGAGATAAAGTTTATTCTGGTTAGTCAGATCAATCTACTGGTCATCTTGGTGGGATTGCCAGACTATTAAAAGATAAATATCCTGAAAAAAAACCACAGGTCTTATAAAAATAAAAATATAAAAATATAAATTCAGGGAATTAAAAGTGCAGAGCTTCTGTAGAACCAGATGACGCAGAAAAATATGCAATGAACAGCAACGTGTTTCACTTGAAGGACAATTTTTCCTCTGCCTTAGTCACCTTTTTTCCCCCATACACCCTGGTTCTGCTGTGCAGGGCACTAGCTCTGGGAGAAGCCATTCCATTCTCTGGAGGAAAAGAGATGCAAGGCGGAAACTGCTCCAGTGCCCAGGGTCCAAAGGTAGCCTGGATGGTCAAATTTCTTCCTATGTGCTTCTAGCCACTGATGGGGATCCAGTTTTAACTCTGATTCCTGGTGTGGCTACTTGCCTCAGCATGTATATTTTCCTTGTTTGTTTGGTTCTTTTACCCCCACGCAACTACCCATAAAATTGGATTTTTTAGAAATCAGTAAAAGACAAATTGAAACTAGGTTTATTATATTAATCACTCTGACAGTATAATTTGGTTGTGTGGGAACCCCTTTTATTGTTCCATTACACATGGTTTGCTCATCTTTACTGTCCCTAACATCCCTGTGTAAATAGACCACAGAGTTGTGTACCCACAGTCTGTGATTGAATCAGAACTCTAATCTATTAAAGTCTTTGTTGTGTGAATGAAGAAAATAGTTAAATATTAAAGAACAAAAAGACTAGTAAATGTTTTTTCAGGATAATAGTTGCAACTGAAACGTATTTGTTTTGTTTTATAATAGTCCATGCATTAATGACAAGCATTGGAATAGACATTTTTTAAAAAAGTTATTCTATCATTTGAAATAAAGTCATGATATAAGAAAAGACATAAACATAAATAGTAAGCAAAATCAAGAATAAATTCAATAAAATAAAGAATAAATTCAATGTACCATAGATATCTAGTGCTAATTTCATTCCACATTTCTCAAATTATTACATATGAGAATATTGGTCTCTAAAAAACAGAAAAATATTATAGATCATGGCTACTAAATGACAACTGAAACCTGCGACAAATGTTATGATTCTGACCTTTTCTCATAAATTTACACTTACTTCCCTAGTTTCAATATTTCAATAATTGGAAGTCATAAATGCCAAGGGCAATCATAATTTTACACATGAAAGCCAAACATGGCCTAATTTAACTTACCAAATTATAACACTTTGTGTTGAAAGTGATATATTGAAGCAAATACATTTCTTGAATAAATTCATTTTTATAACGATGAATTATGATAAGCACAGCTATTGTGATTCTGAATTACACTGTAGTTATATCACATAGTACACATTGACCTCTGAGAATTAGAAACTAATAACTGCATTTGCTTAATGAATTATGTACACTCATTTTGACTTTGTTTAAAACCAGATATTTATAGAAATTTAAGTTTTACTGCCACTGTGTCCTTATAATTTGTATAATTCCACAATGAAATGTTCTAATGCAGCTTACTAAGCATTACTTATAATGTCTACTATAGTCTCAGTCAATAAGATGTGGTAAATTCACAATAAAATGCTTATAAAAGCTTGATTGTTAATATTTAAAATCGAAAGAATCATGTACGAAGTGAGTCAAAAAAAGGACAACTTTTATTAGAAACAAGATGAAGCATATTTTGCTTTACTCATTTTCTCTGAGTTTCTTAACAACCATGGTAAAAGAAAATTAATAGATTATGTACATGCTATTATCAATTATAATGGGCATATTTATTTTTCAGAATACACAAACATTTTTATTTTTGTCACTGAACTCAAAGAGAAATATGCTGTACTAATTTTATTTAAAAGTTTTTAAACAATGTTATGAACCATGTGTTTAATCACAGGTTTATAAAGATTTCAAAAATATTCTACTTATTGAGTTTTTTTTATAGCTTCTGTTACTATGTGAGCATATTAAGTGATGATTTTATGGATCCATTTTCCTAAACTTGTATAGTGTAGATAGGTAGCTTTGCTTGTGATCTAACTTATTGGAATGGCAGATTTATTTATTTATTTATTTTTTTAATTTTTCAAAGTGTTTATTTAAATTCCTGTTAGCTAACATACAGTGTAATATTAGATTCTGGTATACATTTAGTGATTCAACACTTACATACAACACTCAGTGCTCATGACAAGTGTACTTTAAACCCCATCACCTACTTAACACATTCCCCACCCACCTTCCCCCATGGTACACATCACTCTATCTCTATAGTTAAGAATCTCTTTGTTTCCCTCTCTCTTTTTTATCACTATGTTTGTTTGCTTTGTTTCTTATATTTCACATATCTGTGAAATCATATGGTATTTCTCTTTCTTTGAATGACTTATTTTACTCAGCATAATACCCCCTAGTTCCATTCATGGCACTGCAAATGACAAGATTTCACTTATTTTTTTTTTTTATATATGAAATTTATTGACAAATTGGTTTCCATACAACACCCAGTGCTCATCCCAAAAGGTGCCCTCCTCAATACCCATCACCCACCCTCCCTTCCCTCCCACCCCCCATCAACCCTCAGTTTGTTCTCAGTTTTTAACAGTCTCTTATGCTTTGGCTCTCTCCCACTCTAACCTCTTTTTTTTTTTTTTTTTTCCTTCCCCTCCCCCATGGGTTCCTGTTAAGTTTCTCAGGATCCACATAAGAGTGAAACCATGTGGTATCTGTCTTTCTCTGTATGGCTTATTTCACTTAGCATTACACTCTCCAGTTCCATCCACATTGCTACAAAAGGCCATATTTCATTTTTTCTCATTGCCACGCAGTATTCCATTGTGTATACATACCACAATTTCTTTATCCATTCATCAGTTGATGGACATTTAGGCTCTTTCCATAATTTGGCTATTGTTGAGAGTGCTGCTATGAACATTGGGGTACAAGTGCTCCTATGCATCAGTACTCCTGTATCCCTTGGATAAATTCCTAGCAGTGCTATTGCTGGGTCATAGGGTAGGTCTATTTTTAATTTTCTGAGGAACCTCCACACTGCTTTCCAGAGCGGCTGCACCAATTTGCATTCCCACCAACAGTGCAAGAGGGTTCCCGTTTCTCCACATCCTCTCCAGCATCTATAGTCTCCTGATTTGTTCATTTTGGCCACTCTGACTGGCGTGAGGTGATACCTGAGTGTGGTTTTGATTTGGATTTCCCTGATAAGGAGCGACGCTGAACATCTTTTCATGTGCCTGTTGGCCATCTGGATGTCTTCTTTAGAGAAGTGTCTATTCATGTTTTCTGCCCATTTCTTCACTGGGTTATTTGTTTTTCGGGTGTGGAGTTTGGTGAGCTCTTTATAGATTTTAGATACTAGCCCTTTGTCCGATATGTCCTTTGCAAATATCTTTTCCCATTCCGTTGGTTGCCTTTTAGTTTTGTTGGTTGTTTCCTTTGCTGTGCAGAAGCTTTTTATCTTCATAAGGTCCCAGTAATTCACTTTTGCTTTTAATTCCCTTGCCTTTGGGGATGTGTCGAGTAAGAGATTGCTACGGCTGAGGTCAGAGAGGTCTTTTCCTGCTTTCTCCTCTAAGGTTCTGATGGTTTCCTGTCTCACATTTAGGTCCTTTATCCATTTTGAGTTTATTTTTGTAAATGGTGTGAGAAAGTGGTCTAGTTTCAACCTTCTGCATGTTGCTGTCCAGTTCTCCCAGCACCATTTGTTAAAGAGGCTGTCTTTTTTCCATTGGATGTTCTTTCCTGCTTTGTCAAAGATGAGTTGGCCATACGTTTGTGGGTCTAGTTCTGGGGTTTCTATTCTATTCCATTGGTCTGTGTGTCTGTTTTTGTGCCAAGGATTTCACTTATTTTTAATGGCTGAGTAATACTTCATTGTATAGTTATATACAACATCTTCCTTATCCATTCATCATTAGATGGAAAAATAGGCTGTTTCCATAATTTGGCTATTATACATAATGCTACTATAAACGTCAGGGTGTATGCATCCCTTTGAATAAAAAAAAATTGTAACCCTTAGGTAAAAATCTATTAGTGAAAATGCTGGATCATAGTGTAGTTCTATTTTTAACTTTTTGAGAAACCTCCACACTCAGCTTTCCAGAGTGGCTGCACCAGTATGCATTACCACCAACAGGGCAAGAGGGTCCCCTTTCTCCATATCCTTTTTGTTCCTGTGTTGTTCCTTTTAGCAATTCTGACAAGTATGAGGTGATATATCATTGTAGTTTTGTTTTGTATTTCCCTGATGATGAGTGATGTTGAGCATCTTTTCATGTGCTTGTTAGCCATCCATATGTCTTCTTTGGAAAAATGTTTATTCATGTCTTCTTCCCCCTTTTTTAACAGGGTTATTTGATTTGAGATGTTGAGATTTATAAGTTTTCTATAGATTTGGATGCAAACCTTTTATCAGATATGCTGTTTGCAAATATCTTCTCCCATTTGGGAGATTGCATTTTAGTTTTGTTGGTTGTTTCCTCCACTATGCAGAAGCTTTTAATCTTGATCTAGTCCCAATAGTTCATTTTTTATTTTTGTTTCCCTTGTCTCAGGAGACATAATTAAAGAGAAGTTGCTATGGCCGATGTCAAAGTGGTTATTGACTCTGTTCTCCTCTAGGATTTTGATGGTTTTCTGTTTCATATTTAGGTCATTCATTTATTTTGAATTTGTCTTTGTGAATGGTATAATAGAGTAGTCCAGATTTTTTTCTTTTGCAAGTTGCTGCCCAGTTTTCCAAACACCATTTGTTGAAAACACTTTTTTTTTCCCTTTGGATATTCTTTACTGCTTTGCTGAAGATTAGTTGGTCACACAGTTGTGGGTTCCTTTCTGGATTTTCTATTCTGTTCTATTTATCTGTGTGTCTGTTTTTGTGCCAGTACCATATTGTCTTGGTCATGGTAGCTTTGTAATATAACTGGAAGTCTGGTAAAGGCATGCCTCCAAATTTGCTTTTCTTTTACAATACTCTTTCACTATTCGAGGTCTCTTGTAGTTCCATACAAATTTTAGAATCTTGTTCTTGCTCCATGAAAAATGTTGGTGGTATTTTGATAGGAATTGCATTAAATGTGTAGATTAATTTTTTTTATATATATATATATGAAATTTATTGACAAATTGGTTTCCATACAACACCCAGTGCTCATCCCAAAAGGTGCCCTCCTCAATACCCATCACCCACCCTCCCCTCCCTCCCACCCCCCATCAACCCTCAGTTTGTTCTCAGTTTTTAACAGTCTCTTATGCTTTGGCTCTCTCCCACTCTAACATCTTTTTTTTTTTTTCCTTGCCCTCCCCCATGGGTTCCTGTTAAGTTTCTCAGGATCCACATAAGAGTGAAACCATATGGTATCTGTCTTTCTCTGTATGGCTTATTTCACTTAGCATTACACTCTCCAGTTCCATCCACATTGCTACAAAAGGCCATATTTCATTTTTTCTCATTGCCACGCAGTATTCCATTGTGTATACATACCACAATTTCTTTATCCATTCATCAGTTGATGGACATTTAGGCTCTTTCCATAATTTGGCTATTGTTGAGAGTGCTGCTATGAACATTGGGGTACAAGTGCCCTATGCATCAGTACTCCTGTATCCCTTGGATAAATTCCTAGCAGTGCTATTGCTGGGTCATAGGGTAGGTCTATTTTTAATTTTCTGAGGAACCTCCACACTGCTTTCCAGAGCGGCTGCACCAATTTGCATTCCCACCAACAGTGCAAGAGGGTTCCCGTTTCTCCACATCCTCTCCAGCATCTATAGTCTCCTGATTTGTTCATTTTGGCCACTCTGACTGGCGTGAGGTGATACCTGAGTGTGGTTTTGATTTGGATTTCCCTGATAAGGAGCGACGCTGAACATCTTTTCATGTGCCTGTTGGCCATCTGGATGTCTTCTTTAGAGAAGTGTCTATTCATGTTTTCTGCCCATTTCTTCACTGGGTTATTTGTTTTTCGGGTGTGGAGTTTGGTGAGCTCTTTATAGATTTTGGATACTAGCCCTTTGTCCAATATGTCCTTTGCAAATATCTTTTCCCATTCCGTTGGTTGCCTTTTAGTTTTGTTGGTTGTTTCCTTTGCTGTGCAGAAGCTTTTTATCTTCATAAGGTCCCAGTAATTCACTTTTGCTTTTAATTCCCTTGCCTTTGGGGATGTGTCGAGTAAGAGATTGCTACGGCTGAGGTCAGAGAGGTCTTTTCCTGCTCTCTCCTCTAAGGTTCTGATGGTTTCCTGTCTCACATTTAGGTCCTTTATCCATTTTGAGTTTATTTTTGTGAATGGTGTGAGAAAGTGGTCTAGTTTCAACCTTCTGCATGTTGCTGTCCAGTTCTCCCAGCACCATTTGTTAAAGGGACTGTCTTTTTTCCATTGGATGTTCTTTCCTGCTTTGTCAAAGATGAGTTGGCCATACGTTTGTGGGTCTAGTTCTGGGGTTTCTATTCTATTCCATTGGTCTGTGTGTCTGTTTTTGTGCCAATACCATGCTGTCTTGATGATGACAGCTTTGTAGTAGAGGCTAAAGTCTGGGATTGTGATGCCTCCTGCTTTGGTCTTCTTCTTCAAAATTCCTTTGGCTATTTGGGGCCTTTTGTGGTTCCATATGAATTTTAGGATTGCTTGTTCTAGCTTCGAGAAGAATGCTGGTGCAATTTTGATTGGGATTGCATTGAATGTGTAGATAGCTTTGGGTAGTATTGACATTTTGACAATATTTATTTTTCCAATCCATGAGCAGGGAATGTCTTTCCATTTCTTTAAATCTTCTTCAATTACCTTCATAAGCTTTCTATAGTTTTCAGCATACAGATCCTTTACATCTTTGGTTAGATTTATTCCTAGGTATTTATGCTTCTTGGTGCAATTGTGAATGGGATCAGTTTCTTTATTTGTCTTTCTGTGGCTTCATTGTTAGTGTATAAGAATGCAACTGATTTCTGTACATTGATTTTGTATCCTGCAACTTTGCTGAATTCATGTATCAGTTCTAGCAGACTTTTGGTGGAGTCTATCGGATTTTCCATGTATAATATCATGTCATCTGCAAAAAGCGAAAGCTTGACTTCATCTTTGCCAATTTTGATGCCTTTGATTTCCTTTTGTTGTCTGATTGCTGATGCTAGAACTTCCAGCACTATGTTGAACAACAGCTGTGAGAGTGGGCATCCCTGTCGTGTTCCTGATCTCAGGGAAAAAGCTCTCAGTTTTTCCCCGTTGAGGATGATGTTAGCTGTGGGCTTTTCATAAATGGCTTTTATGATCTTTAAGTATGTTCCTTCTATCCTGACTTTCTCAAGAGTTTTTATTAAGAAAGGGTGCTGGATTTTGTCAAAGGCCTTTTCTGCATCGATTGACAGGATCATATGGTTCTTCTCTTTTTTTTTGTTAATGTGATGGATCACGTTGATTGATTTGCGAATGTTGAACCAGCCCTGCATCCCAGGAATGAATCCCACTTGATCATGGTGAATAATTCTTTTTATATGCTGTTGAATTCGATTTGCTAGTATCTTATTGAGAATTTTTGCATCCATATTCATCAGGGATATTGGCCTGTAGTTCTCTTTTTTTACTGGGTCTCTGTCTGGTTTAGGAATCAAAGTAATACTGGCTTCATAGAATGAGTCTGGAAGTTTTCCTTCCCTTTCTATTTCTTGGAATAGCTTGAGAAGGATAGGTATTATCTCTGCTTTAAACGTCTGGTAGAACTCCCCTGGGAAGCCATCTGGTCCTGGACTCTTATTTGTTGGGAGATTTTTGATAACCGATTCAATTTCTTCGCTGGTTATGGGTCTGTTCAAGCTTTCTATTTCCTCCTGATTGAGTTTTGGAAGAGTGTGGGTGTTCAGGAATTTGTCCATTTCTTCCAGGTTGTCCAATTTGTTGGCATATAATTTTTCATAGTATTTCCTGATAATTGTTTGTATCTCTGAGGGATTGGTTGTAATAATTCCATTTTCCTTCATGATTTTATCTATTTGGGTCATCTCCCTTTTCTTTTTGAGAAGCCTGGCTAGAGGTTTGTCAATTTTGTTTATTTTTTCAAAAAACCAACTCTTGGTTTCGTTGATCTGCTCTACAGTTTTTTTAGATTCTACATTGTTTATTTCTGCTCTGATCTTTATTATTTCTCTTCTTCTGCTGGGTTTAGGCTGCCTTTGCTGTTCTGCTTCTATTTCCTTTAGGTGTGCTGTTAGATTTTGTATTTGGGATTTTTCTTGTTTCTTGAGATAGGCCTGGATTGCAATGTATTTTCCTCTCAGGACAGGAATGGCAGATTTAATTTAATTCAGTGGAAGAATTGATGGTTAGCATGACCACTTGGCAATTCTTTTCAGAGACCATTTGTTTGTAGGTGCCATTCCAAGCATGCTTTAAGATTCAGTAGTGGTATTTCCATTAACACTTGTAGTAAAGCTATTTGTTCTAATAGAAAATTGTTACTGATTCATAAATACATACTTATTATCTAATAATGCCAATGTGTATTATTATGTGTACAATTATTATGTGTACAATTATTATATCTACAATAATACCAATGTGTAGGTCTCTCCAATGAGCCTACTCTGCTGTCCCACTGGACAACAGATATTTCTACAGAAATGCCTACGTCTGTACTAATTTAGCTCAATTATTTTCCCCACAAATAAAGTAATTATGATGGACCATTATAGAGTCATTTATTTTATTGTTTTTTAATACTTTTTTCCCCCTTCAAAATTATTTTTTTCTGACCTTCTATTTGCAATTCTTTCATTATAGCCATAGTCTAACTGGTGTGGGTGGTTAGACTAATGGCTCTAGGTGACAGTCACTGGAGGTCCCCTTTTCTGGAGGTGCCTGACAATCATACTTCCTGATTGTCTGTGTTCAGTCATTTACTGGTGGATTGACTGAATGCATTGACAATATGGTGTGCTACAAACCCCCATTTCCTTACCTCAAAGTGGGAAAGACTCTAGAGATCCTGTGCCACAAGAATAAAGCTGAATTTCACCTGAAATCACATTTTTAAGGAACTCCTTTCTCCTCTTTATTCTGCTTCCCTACTCCTTAAATCAATTCCCTGAGAGTATCCTCTCAATAATTTCCAAACAATTTACATATTAGACTCTGAACCTAGTGAATCCTACATAAGACATTGATGTTCTAAAAGATTTGAATGTATTGCTGTCACCATTTTCACTCCATCGTGGTGCATGTTTCCTACATCAGGCAGAGTTATTATTCAAAAAATAAAATCTGAGCAGTCATTTCTCTAATTAAAATTCCATTACAGTGAGAATGATATAAAAGTCTTTACTAGGGTAGGGGCGCCTGGGTGGCGCAGTCGGTTAAGCGTCCGACTTCAGCCAGGTCACGATCTCGCGGTCCGTGAGTTCGAGCCCCGCGTCAGGCTCTGGGCTGATGGCTCAGAGCCTGGAGCCTGTTTCCGATTCTGTGTCTCCCTCTCTCTCTGCCCCTCGCCCGTTCATGCTCTGTCTGTCTCTGTCCCAAAAATAAATAAACGTTGAAAAAAAATTAAAAAAAAAAAAATAAATAAAAGTCTTTACTAGGGTTTATAAATATTGATAAAATCTTGGCCCTTGTTAATTTTCTGTACTAACTTCCTATTATAATTTTAATTCCTAAAACCCTACCTATAAGTGTTGCCTCGATGTGTCTGAAAAATAGGAAGCTTGTTCCTGCCTTGGTGCATTTGCATTGCACTTAGTGAACTATTTCCCAGGGCTTTGCCTCTTTGCTTCTCACTATTTCCTTGTCAGAACACCTTCTCACCATTCAGATCTCTCCATAATGTCACCACTTTAGAATGGACTCACTTGAGGACCATATCTATCTAACATACTCCCTTATATTCAGTGACATCTTTCTTGTATTCCTGAATTTTTATTGTAATTAACGTGTTTAATGTAAAAGTTACTCCTGATCATTGTGAACACTATTTTACTTACACGATTATCTCCAAATCCCTATCAATGTTTTATGCACCATAAACAACCAGTGCATTTTGTGGAGTAAATAAATGATTTAGCATCAACCAAATCACTCAAATAGATTTTAAATGTTAAAAAAAAGTTTTTAATTTGGAGGCTTTGAAACCTGAAATAAATTTTTCAGCCTGCCCATATTTACTATTTCTTTTTTGTCATAACCATCCTTCTTGCTTTTCCATTACAACTTGCATCATATGGGGACATGGAGGAAATGTAACTTAGTGTACTTGTAAAAACAAATACGATTATACTAGTAGTGTGGGTAGTATTTCTGTATCCACATACTATATAAAGAATGTTAAATTATTCTCTGAATAAAACATATTTTTGTTGTTAAATTTAATTTTAATAACAACTTTCCCCTTACTTCTTCAGTGAAAATATCTATCATATCTGTAAAATATCTATCATAACTGTAAAATACAGTTTTGATCTATTTTACAGTTTAGTTTAGGTCTAGTTTACAGATCTATCATATCTGTAAAATATCTATATTAACTGTAAAATACAGTTATTATTTCATCTATTCATAATATCCCCATAACCTATGAACAAAAAAAAATCTTTCCATAGGAATGTGCTTTTCTTTACTTCATTTATTTTCTCCATAAATATAGCAATTATCATGATAAATAATGTAGAATGCCACTGCTTTATTGTTTTTTAATAATACCTTGTTTTTTCCTGTGAAATGTATTGTTCTGGCTTAACTGTTTAAGATGGCAAATTGATTGCTATACATAAAATCCAATCACTACAAAATTAATTAAATGACAAAGAGAAAGTAAATACTTGAAAATATATGATAACATCATACACGGTCAAGAAAAATCTAACAATGTAGTAACTCAAGAGGACACTTACTCTTTAGCATGATATTTGTCTCTGCAAGCGTCTTTTCAGATTCAAGTAACTTTTCCCCCCTCATCACCTTTTAATCCTAGAAGTGATAATGAATCCAAGATGTTACAATCCTGGGGTATTGCAAGATCCCTTGTTGCTTTTCCTCAATCCTGCCTTCACTTTCATAATTTCTTTACTAAGCTATTTTAAATTTATCTCATTTGAATGTGTCATCTGTTTCTTGTCTGGACTCTGTTACATTATTGAACTGATACTTTTTTGGCACAATGGTGATCATATTTCCTCACCAACATGCAATAACAAAGTCATTAAAGTAAACTTACTTAGAGGTAGGAAAACATATTTCAGAATAATGTTTGAATCAAAGAGAAACTCAAACTATTAAGAAAATTAGGATAAGGATGTTAAATAAAAACATTTATAAGTTGTTAGCCAACTCTATAAAGAAGAGATCCTTGTAGATTAAGAAATCCAGTTACATACAGTATCTACTTTGATTTGTCTAGATTTTCATACATGATCAAATGCAACTATATTTATACCTATATTGGTTCTTTTGTCCTTTTATAGTATAATAAGCATTATAACCACATTTCATGGCTTGCAATTAGGTTGCCAAATAAAAAAGTGTTTGTGTATTGTTTTTTAAAATATCCTGTAATTAGACCTGTTGTTTTCAATTTTCTTGGAACAGGAGGAGCTTTGTTGTGGATGTTGCTTAACTATCAAGGAACATGTGAGTAGAGTATTTTATCTTCTAGCCAAAAATCTTTAATTTCTTCATTTAAAAAATCCTCACGATGGACTTGTATCTTTTTGAAATCACTTTCAGCGGTATTTTCTTATGAAATTTGTTTTCTTAACCATGATGCAATCACAGAGGCACCTTCAAGGGACCTCTGTAGCCCTCCCTGTTTATCTGTCATCACCACAACCAAAAATAAATTGTGGAGGGCTTGCTCATTTTCCCAGTGGGACTGACCCTATATTGGCTCTTTATATTGAGGACCCTCTGGATGACTTCGTCTAATTATTCATAAGTCTTTGTTTATACAAATTTGAAGTAGTAATTTAAACTAATGTGTCTGTGTGTGTTTGTATATGTGGTGTCTTTATTACCACTAGGTATATCAACTTGGTCCTAATTAGACTGGCATGAAAATAAAAAAAATTAAAAATCAATTACTTTTCCTCTACCTAAATTTCATAAAATAGATTAGTGTTTGAGTTTTTATTATGATTAAGAAACTGAATACCACGTACAAGTTCTAAATTAGATTTCATTTGGAAATTGTCTCTATACCATATTATGATAAAATGAGTCCAAATAGAAAATTAGAATGCTAACAGAAGGAAAATCATTATTTTTATCCTAAAAAGATGTATTTAGTTCATGAAAATGTATTTTTGTTCTTTAAAATTAGAAGTCTTATCTTTTTAAGAGAAGTTTTCTTGAAATGAGTTCTTAATTTTGTGTCACTTTATATGCCCTTGTTACCTTTGTCCAATCAAATACTCTAACTATAGCCTTTTTGATTGTGTTCATAATTTTCATACATTATATTTCTTTTTTTTTTATTTAAAAAAATTTTTTTTTCAACGTTTATTTATTTTTGGGACAGAGAGAGACGGAGCATGAACGGGGGAGGGGCCGAGAGAGAGGGAGACACAGAATCCGAAACAGGCTCCAGGCTCTGAGCCATCAGCCCAGAGCCCGACCCGGGGCTCGAATTCACGGACCGCGAGATCGTGACCTGGCTGAAGTCGGACGCTTAACCGACTGCGCCACCCAGGCGCCCTATTATATTTCTTTTTAAACAAGCTTAATAAGTAACTTAAAAAATGTATTTATTGTCAAACTTACCAATTAAAAAAAGACATTTAGTATTAAATGTTCCTATGAGTTGCTGGTTCTAGTAGATTTTTCTCCCAAACCTTCTTCTACTTGATCTCAGAACTATACAGTTTCTAGAAGAGAAACCACAGATTAAGAACAACTTTCAAGTGCAGAAATGTAAATGGTACTGACACTTTGGAAGACAGTGTGGCTCTTTCTCATAAAACTCAACCTACGTTTGTCAAATGATTCAGCAATCATGTTCCTTGGCATTTACCCAAAGGAATTAAAATTGTATCCAGACACACACACACACACACACACACACACTCACACACATACAGCCCTATACACACAAACCTGCATGTGGATGTTCATAGAAGTTTTATTCAAAATCGCCAATACTTGGAAACGATCATCAAGAGCCTTCAACAGCTGAACAGATAAATTGTGTTACATTCAGACAATGGAATATTATTCAGAGCTAAAAATTAATAACTAATCAAGTTCCAGCTCATGAAAGACATAAAGGAAACTTAAATGCATATTACTAAATGAAAGAAGGCAGCCTGAAAGGTTACATATTGTGTGATTCCAACTACATAACATTTTGGAAAAGGCAAAACTTTAAAGACAAAAAAATGATCAGTGTCTGCCAGGGTTACAGGGTCTAAGCACAGATTTTTAGGACATTGAAAATATTTGTATGATACCATAATGATGACTACATGCCTTTATGCATTTGTCTAAATCCACTGAAGGCACAACACCAACAATGAACCATATTGTAAGCTACAGACTTGGGGCGATTATGGTGTACCACTGTAGGAACATCAGTTTAACAAATATACCACTCTGGTTAGGGAAATTGATAATGGGGAAGGCTGTGCATGTTTGGGAGCAGGGGATATGCAGGAAATCTATACCTTCCCCTCAATTTTACCATGCACATTATTGTATTTTCTTTAAAAATATAAAATATTAATAAAAATAATGACGATAAAGTAATTGTATTATTACTGTATTACTCATATTCAACTGGCAAGAATTTAAACAAAAGAAATCATACATTCATATAAAGAGGTGAATACTAATGTTCATTGCATCTTTATTTGAAATAGCTCATATGTGGAAACAGCCCAATATGTAAGTATATTTATAAATTTTGGTGAAGCCATACAATGGAACAGTACTCAGAAAAAAAGGAAAGGACTATTGACACAATAACATGAATGAATCTAAAAATAATCATGCCAAGTGAATGAAGCCAGACTGAAAAACATACATACTCCATTATTCCATTTATATAAATTTCTATAAAATGAAAATTAATTTACAGTATCATCAAGCAGATCAGAGAAGATCAGTTGTTTACTTGGAAAGTGAGAATAAGAACAATTCAAAGGATGAATTTTAAAAAAAGTCACAATGATATATATTTTGAATTGTTTTAATGTCATTATCTTGATTGTGGTTATGGCTCAAAGGGTGAATAAATAAGTCAAAAACACATCAAACTGTATACTTTCAACATGTATAATATATCTTGAGAAATTATAACTTAGTAAAGCAGTGAAAATGTGTGAAAAAGAAGGTTGAATCCTGATATATGAAATAAATTAAAGTAAGCATATGTCTATGAAGTAAAGATTCATAATCTGGACTAGAACTTCTTTCGCAAGGACTCCTGGTACTCCTTGAATTAAAATACAAGTTGCTTTGATGAAAATGATGAGGCATCTGCTCAGACATATTGTATTTAGAGTATAATCCTAATTTTAGAATGAAAAATAAATTACATTCACTCTGGAATGGTATGGAAAACAATGTCAAAGAGACACTCTGAACACTGAGCAAGACATTAGTTTAAGCAAGAGATTACCACAAATATTTACTTCTCACTACTAACTAACACTGCAGAGTGGTTGACTCATGATTGGTCTTAAGAAAATACCCTTTCGGGGCGCCTGGGTGGCGCAGTCGGTTAAGCGTCCGACTTCAGCCAGGTCACGATCCCACGGTCCGTGAGTTCGAGCCCCGCATCGGGCTCTGGGCTGATGGCTCGGAGCCTGGAGCCTGTTTCCGATTCTGTGTCTCCCTCTCTCTCTGCCCCTCCCCCATTCATGCTCTGTCTCTCTCTGTCCCAAAAATAAATAAACGTTGAAAAAAAAAAATTTAAAAAAAAAAAAAAAAAAAAAAAAGAAAATACCCTTTCTCCCGAAGATGTAAAAGAAATGGTTCTTTAGTTTTCTTTTGTTTTTAACGTTTACTTATTTTTGAGAGAGTGTGAGTAGGGGAGGGCCAGAGACAGAGGGAGACACAGAATCCGAAGCAGGCTCCAGGCTCTGACCTGTCCGCACAGAGCCTGACACGGGATTCAAACTCACAATGAGATCATGGCCTTAGCCAAAGTTAGACACTCAACTGACTGAGCCACCCGGGTGCCCCTAAAAGAAGTGGTTCTTAAAAACAGGACACTGCTGTTCGGGTAATAGAAAAATGTTTTTAAATTTGCTTATCTCCGGGGCGCCTGGGTGGCTCTGTCGGTTGAGCGTCCAACTTCGGCTCAGGTCACGATCTCACGGTCCGTGAGTTCGAGCCCCGCATCGGGCTCTAGGCTGATGGCTCAGAGCCTGGAGCCTGCTTCCCATTCTGTGTCTCCCTCTCTCTCTGACCCTCCCCGTTCATGCTCTGTCTCTCTCTGTCTCAAAAATAAATAAACGTTAAAAAAAAAAAATTAAAAAAAAATAAAAAAAATAAATTTGCTTATCTCCAACACTACACACACGAATGGGTAATCTGTATATATCAGGTATGTTCTAATAACTTGCTACATCAATGTGAACCACTACAAATACTGGAGATTCAGACTTTTTCTTTTATTTTCTTTTTTTAGCCCAAAGTGAAAACCCAGCGGTAGAATTGTTTAATCAGAATCTGTAAAACTGGCACTATGTGCTTCAATTTGTCACTTGTCAACAGTTATGCCTTTTGGCAAAATAAAATTTAAAAACTGAAAAATATTTGTGAAAGGTAAGTAAAAAACTCCAAGTTGTGTAAGTTCGTAAATTTTAAAGTTTCTCAAAAATCAGTAATAAGACTACCTGACTTATTAAAGACATGTGCATGTAGAATCATCCTATTATTTGATATTGCCAGGTATGTTCACTTAGTGAACACTTTAAATGTTTTTGTAATGTTTTTGTTGAGAATATCAAAAACATTGATAGAGGGTGTCTTTGAATTATAAAATATTTTTGATAAATTTGAATCTTTTATTAATAGCTCATATATCTCAATTTTTAAATGTTTTCTTTAAAATCTCTGAGCAATTTTTGAAATTTTAGTGTAGAGCTCTTGCACTTTTAAATTATTATTTTTTATTTTTATGTTCTTATAAACACACAGTCTTTAATGTTCAGTATTTTGTGTTGGAATATATAAATACAATTAATTTTCAATATTGCCTATGTGTTGGATGACCTTGCTAAATCTACTTCATAATTTTGATAACTTATTTATACATATTATTCGGATTTGTCTATATTTATAACCACGTCATGCAAAAATGGATAGTTTTACCCTTTCATTTCCAATTTTTATGACCACCCCCATTTTTTTGTTTTTGTCTTATTTCACTTACTAGGAACTACAGGACAAATGGTAGAATAAAACAGACGAGACTGCACATCTTTTCCTAATTTCCAAACTTGGACGAAACAGTAACTTTCACCATTAAACATAATGTCATCTGTAGGATTTCCAAGCCCAATAATTTTTTTCATGGATATTAATAAAAGAATTTAGTTGTAGACTTAAAATTACTTTCATACAACCACTTAGAAAATTTTCAGGATTGTAAATATGTCAAAAATGTATGATTTATCGAAAAATAGAGTAAGAAAAAAAACGGATGTTTACTGGGCCAGTGTATGGTTCTTCTATGGGCAGGAAATTAGCGTATTTCTTTGAATTTTGAGATTTTCTGTTTATTAATAATATTACTTAATAAACATAAAAACATGCTTAATCCACTGAAAAATTCTTGATGGTAACTAAAATAAAAATATCAATGTAAATTATCTCTAATGAAAGCTAAAAAAAATCCTTCAAACTTTGGAGAATTCCAAGTGATCCAAGCACTTCCTCATAATTTCTCCTATCACCAAAACTTGTCCTCAGGATACTGGGACCTGTTTTACTTACGGGCAGCAGAGGGGAAATCCCTGGGCACAATACTTTTCCACCTTTTTACCCTTAGCTCTTAAACAATGACTGGAAGGTGAGGAAGAATGAATGTACTATGGTCTTTCTCCTCTGATGGGGACAACTCTGAGGTGTGATTGCCATGTTCCAGAGCTCTAGTCATACGTATCAGCAATGGATTGGTATTTTGCATCAGTCAATATTTGCTAAGCCTCTTGCTTTTGATGCTTGACTAGAGTTGCCCAACATATTATGCATTTGTTAGAGACATTAACTGATGGTAGTGCTAGAAAAAATATGAACATCTAATAACATTTAGACATTAGCTAATTAACAGATGCCATAATTGTTAATGTTATTTAGAAATGGCTATGTCATTTAACATTCTCAGAGTGAATGTAGGGCTAAAACTCTCTTCTCTGTGCTTCCAGATCACTCTTTAATAATTTTTCATTATTGGTTTATGAGATTATTTCTTTTATATTTTACTAGTAGATACTTGGGAGCAGGCAGAATGTCTCATTTATTTGGAATTCAGTACATATTTTTTAAATTCTTTTTTGGAAAATGAACGAAGACATAAATGAATGGATAAGCCAGGATTTGTGGCTCATGTAGCCTTGAGAGCTAATAGACAAAATTGAGTCTCAAAGTCATAAATCTAGAATCAAAAAAGTCACAGTAACTGGCGTGTTTGGTCAATTGCTCTTTGCTTCTTCTTCCAATAGATATTACCTAAAACTGCGATGAAACCTGTTATTTTTACAAACAACCAAATGCTCAGAGGTGAATCTCATCTGGATGTATTTTGACTTTAGTGATTTATCATTATACCACTTTTAGAGTTTAAAGTTGATGATATGTGGATTGATGACAAAAGGTTGACATTTCTTAGTCTTTGACTGTGTTAGGGGTAATAAAAAGCAGCAATACACAAGAACTCAAAATACTCAGTGCTTCCCTAGTGCAGCTTTGGTTCCAGTATTTCTCTGAAACATCCTGCTAACAGACTGACAGTAAGCTAATTTTAAGTGAGTAAGATAATGTCATTTGAAAGCCAACAGAATGTCAGGATCATTGTATATCATGAAACTGAATTGAGTCATGGGAAAAATCCTTCCAGTGAAAGGAAGAGAAATAATTCTGAAAGTAGTATTTTAATTTTTATAAAATATAGTTATTTTATAGTAAAATCAATGATACTGACTTTATCTTATCACATTGATATGTAAACATTATAAATTATATTTAAGTGTCAGTATACCTCTTTTCTTACACTGTAATTACATAATATATTTTTCATGCAGCACACCAAAATGCCCCATTATCCACTTTTCTGTTTATAATGAAGCATCACTTTCGTAATACAATTTTTTCTTAATACACTTCTTTATTACAGTATAAAATTTCCATAATTGGAATACCCGTTTAACTCTAATCTTTTTTTAATTGAAAGTATGTGAACTATAAAATAGCAAAATGTACTATATCTTCAAGAGATTTTCTTTTATCTTCCTGTGCATAAAAGAGCACTCCAACAGTCTAATTAGTAATTGTGTTAATAGCTTTGGGAATATATTAAAACACTAAACTTTTTGGTAAGACTTACAAATAATGGCAGCTGTTTTACAGATACGTAAATTTGTTAGCAAGTGTTAGATTCTAGTGGGTAATTCTGGTTGAAAGAGAGGGTAAATAATATTTGCATGTTAAGCAAGTTAAGATTGTATTACAGAAATTGCACATGCTATAGAACATGTCCTTAAACTGTCCTGCATTTTAAACTTCTATATGTAAATAACAGTGGTTAGCATAATGTGTTCTACTACGCAAGTTTGTAAGTGTAGACAGACACACATGCCATTTATACCTTTGAAATTTAAAACAATATGCTGCTTGTAAATTCAAATATTTCTAAAAGCAATAAAATGCAGTATTTACGTAAGCTTGTCTAAAGCAAAATTCAAAAGCCTGCTTTTTAAAAGCACAGTGTGATCCAGCCTCTCTCTTTTTAACTGCATCCCCTTCTTCTCTAATTCTCTTACTTGCTCCTGGCCAAGTTTGCAGCCCCTGTCTTTTTCTAGAATGTGTTGAACTTTCACTTTGCCTTGGGACCTTTCCATAACTCGCCCCCTCTGTCTGGATCACTGTATCCTGAGATAATGCTGCTATTGCTCCTCAGTAAAAACTTTCTCAACCCTTGAATTTAAAACTACAACCTCTTATTCCACCCTCACATTTCCAAATTACTTTGCCATGCTATTTTTTCCAAAGCACTTGTCTTCCCCTTATATCTTGTAAAATTGATGTATTTGTTGTGTTCACTGCATATCCGTTGGTCCCACTAGAATGTAGTTCCGTAAAGACAAATTTCATTTTTAAACAAATGTATCACAAACTCTGAATAAAGCCAGTACATAATAGATGTTCAAATACATATCAAATGAATAAATGAATTTAAAAAAACATTAAAAATCAAAGCTTCAGTTAGACAATAGATAATAAAATATGATGAGGGCCTAGGTATTTTTCATGTTAAGAAATTACATTAACTATCTAGTTCCATAAGACTATTCAGAAACTAAAGTTAAATATATTTTCAGACTGAGGTTTTTTACTTATTTTCTTAGAAATTCATTTTTAATAGCTTTATGATTACAGACAAATATACAACATTGGACAACAGTGTGGGGAACAGTGTGGGGACAAAGCTTACATTTCACTGAGTTTTGACCTGTAAGTTGAAGGGCTGGAGAAACTAACCATCCAAACAGAAGTCCTCAGACACTTTAATCATGGATCTATAAACATTACATTCTTTCCCATGAATGTAAAGCTGCTTTTGGATTTTTCTAACTGAAAATATTCCACAGTAAATTAGAGATGCCCAATGTTGTTTCAGTTCCATTTGTAGTTAATGATGGATGGATTCAAATGGAGTGAATCACAAGGTGACAAAGAAAGAATTTTTGATATGTGGAAAATAATTTTGAGATAAGAGAAGATACGCAAGTTGACAGAGAGTTTTTGAAAAGGTTTTTAAAAGATCGAAGATATAAAAAGATATAGTTAGGGAATAGTGAATTCACCAGCATCATTACTTCCCATGGGCTTGCCAAGGAGCCCTGGAAGATTAATAAGGAAAAGTAAAGTATGAGGGGAATTTTATGCCAAGCTAACCCTGTATTGGTTTTATCTGGGTGTTTTTAAGTACAAGAAGGTGAGAATTTCTTGGATAGAAATGAAAAGGACATGATGAACATTTTTTTTTTGTTACACTGCATACATTTTGTAGGAGAGTTTTTTTTGTGCACGTTTGTTTCATTGTTCGATATAAAATGCTAATTAGAATAAAGATGTAAGGTGCATTTAAAGACAAATTTTGAAATGTAATACTTAAATTGGAGGAAAAAAGCCTAAGTTTCCAATCAACAAAAACAAAACATAACAATGCCTTTAGTGTTTGCAAAGTTGGGACAAACGTGTTAAGGAACTTGTGTTGATCAAAAAGCCATCAAAATCAGTGTTATAAATAAACATTAAAAGTTCATTATTTAGCTCAGTGGAGTGCTTTTTAAGTTGATTTTAATGCACAATTTGGAAAATGTATTTAAGTTAAGTGATGTGTTGGTTTCTCTCTTCTGGAGTTTATTAGTTAATAGCAACTGTGTTTCCTACACACTATTGGTTTGATCTTTGGTTATGATATATTTTGGCTTCATAAAATTATTCTACAGTTATTTAATGTTCAAAAACAGTTTTGTAATGGTTTTATTTTATCTAGTATTTGTCTTTCTGATATAGTAAGTTCAATATTAAAACCAGTAGAGTCACTTTCATGATACTTTAAGATACTTTAAGATACTTTTAAGATACTTTAAGATACATTCCATTATCCATTACTTAAGATACATTTAAACCAACGTATCTTTTCAAAGATGACAAATTGAGCAGTTTTCTGCTATAATTTTTAAGTTTGTGAGAGATCACTGGAATCGACATGGGTATGAAGTATAACTTTTCAGTTATAGAAATGAATTTTATAAGTGTGCAATGTAAAGTGGCCTTTGGTTAAATTTTCACACACAACACACATAAGGCATCTTTGAAAGGGATATCCACCTTAAAATAAAAAAGTAGGTGCCAAGCAAAAAGAAAATGGAGTGATCATTTTGTACCGTCAATTCACTATTCTCATGGTAGACTTTCTTTAGGAGGTCAAATAAGATCAGGATGTTGTAGTAATATAGAGGCATAGAAGCAAAACCAAGTACATAAATTAACATATTGCTAGCTCGTTTCCTTCTTCCCTTTAAGATACTGAAGAAAACACAAAAATGAAAATTCTCAATAGAAACTGCTAATACTGTCAGATGCCAAGAAGAATTTATATTAATTAAAATGAAGTTAGTGCTCTGAAAAAGGGTAGAATAATTTGGCAGTAAAAAAGTGGGGGCGGATTTCTGCAATGACCAAAATAACTAAAGTTAATACAGCACCACATAAAAAGGTGAAGTTTTCAGTAATACTGTGCTTTGTACATTGATTCTTCATTCTAATTTCCATTAAAGAAATATGTCTAAGTTGGATAAGCATAGCCATTTGGGCCCCGCCTCTTGGGATGAGATTTTAGACATAGGCTCCGGTGAAGAACACAAAATGAAAGTCCAGAGCACGCTCCCGGTTGCACATTTCCATTCCCTTTCTACAAAGAAAGAACTGGATTCCTTTAAAAAGTCCACTAATAAAGACCTCCATGAGTAGCTGGGAAAACTGGCAAACGAAATCAAAGTCCTCCTCCATTAAACAGGAGGTGCAAGTTAGCACCTAGTAGACACTGGATATTTAAACCGGAGTGTTAGCTAGGATGGCCTTTGCAGTTTGTGATCTGAGAAGAGTATTGATTGACTTGAGGGAAGCAGCATAACAATTCCAAACTCAAGAGGGTAGGCTTTGACTGTGGGTACTTATCTTGGCTCTGACTCTTGACATGCCTGTTTTCTCATGCTATAATCTTACACATCACTAATACTCTTTGACCATGTTTTCTCATTGACAAGATTTTTAACACATAGAATCGTGAGTCAAATGCGTGAAATATATCTGCTCTGTGGCTACCATGGAGGAAATACTTGAGGAAAAGCAAATGCATCATCAATGTCATCATCATTATTGTAAAAAGCAATCCTAAGACATATTTTAGTAAACTGAGAGGTGGATCATGATAAAGAATGCATTAAAAAGACAATTTACATATTGGAAAGTTGTGCAATTGTCCTAGTAATAAAAACAGAATCTAATTTACTTTAGTGGTTACGAAAAATGATTTCTTTTGATATACAATAAAATAAACATTTCTAATTTATTTGCCGTATTAGTTTCCATGGGACTGATTGAGTGTCTAAAAACAACACAAATTTATTATATTATTATCCTGGTTGTCAATTCCTGAATAGGTGTCGTTAGGCTGAAAATCAAGGTGTTGTCAAGGTTGTGTTCCTTCCATGGGCCCCAGGGGAGAGTCAGTTTCAGGCCTTTTTCAACATGGAAAGGCTGATTTCTTAGTTTTTAACTCCGTTTCAACATTTTCAAAGCTCATAGCTTCATGTTGAGTTTTTTTATGTAGCTATGAAATTGAGACATAAAGCCAAAGTGATTAAATCATCATACTCAAAAAGGAATAACATTATTTGCATTATTTGGTTTTAATTTGTACTTATTCTTTTTGTATTATGAAAATAAGAATAGTATAATAATGTTTCAAGAGAAACATTATAATACAGAATATCAATAATAAATATTTCAATTACCTGCTATTACCATGAGATGGTCAATAATAATATGTTGTATTAAATCTTTCTAGACATTTTTTTAGAAAATTACTTTAAAAAGTCATCATAAAACATTATACACATATGTTTAATATAATTAAGGATTTGTGATAGAATAAAAACATACCTCATCATTTAAAAGCTTTGCATTCTATTATTTGTAGGTGTGTGTATAGCTTATTTAACCTATACTAGAGTTAGACATTTAGGCACTTTCATTTTTATGCTACAATGAGAATGCTATGATAATTCCTATTCTAGAGGACTTGTAGTTTATGTTAAGGCTGCTAATACTCCCTAACTAGACAAAAAGCCTATGAAGTCATCCCAGGATAGATCTCTGCAATATAACGAATATATACAGTGTATTTATTACTATTATTATTATTATCATTTATTATTTAGAAAACACACAATTTAAACAGGTAAATAATAAAGGAAGAGTATTACAGAACTAGGAAAATTAAAAGTATTAGTATTATTTTAAAAATACGATGCAGGATATTTATAGAAATTGCTCTCAAAATCTCAAATAAAAAAGCAAAAGTAATATGGATATAAGTTAATTGAAAGTAGCTTATCACATCACTGAGAAGAAAAAACCAAAGACACTAAAGACATTGCTTTTTAAATTTAAGGAAAGAAGAATAAAAATGAAAAAAAAATTAAGTTAAAGTTAGTAACAGAATAAAAAACAGGGTAGAGACTCAAAATCCCCAAATGAGAGATTTAACACATAAATTTGGCAAATGAGGCAAAAAAATAAAGCATGATACATAGGAAAAATAAAATGGTAGCATAAGTTCAAATCGACAAATTATGATACTAGGTTGAAATGAACTTTGATAAAATAAAAACTCATATTTGGGGAAAAAAACTATAGCTATATATTCTACATAAGTGACAAAAAATGAAATTGAAAGTTTTTTAAATAGTCATTAAAAAACTTTCACTTTGGCAACTAAAATATTGTAAAGAACTGGAGTGTTAGCATAAGATGAAGCAAAAAAAATCAAGTAATAAATAATTACAGAAAAAAAAAGCCCATGATTGTCTAATACTGTCATAATGGAAAATCCTCCAGGATGATACGACAATCATAAAACTTTGTGCTCAGAATAACATTGCATCAAAGTCTTTAATTTAAAAAACTATTAGAAGTAAGAACACACCTTGAAAAAAAACTAATTATTGAGGAGGCAAATATATTCTTCAGAAATTAATTAATTATTCTAGCTGAAAAAGGCCAGCTCCTACAGAATCTTAGCCCTACCCACATTTCCAAACTCCTCTTTCCACACTATTTTGCTGACATCTCTAATTACAGTGCCCTTTGTAATGTGGTCTACTAATGATGAGGTCGTTCTTGCCTCGGGGTTTTTGTCACTTCTGTTCCTTCTACTTGAAATTATTGTCCCAGATTACCAGATGGATTTTTTTCATATATCTACCTCAATTTGACTTCTTCAGAGACAATTTTCTCTGATAACTATGCAAAATAATTTTTTCAATGTAATCTGTTTTTTATTATTTTCCCTTAGTATAATGTCAAAATCTGACACTACATTGTATGTGAGCCTGTGTGTTTAATTTTTGTCTCCCTCTTGAATGTCAATTCTACAAGTATGGGTATTCTTTCTGCTTTATATGTTTATATGTCCTCAGTCCTTATGACAATGTCTGACATATAATATCAGTAAATATGGAAGGCTTGAAAGAAAGAATAGAGCTGGGATTCCAACAAGAGAGAGACTTTTATCAAATGTAAAAAATAATTAAATATGGCAAGGAATCATTGAAGCAAATTAAATACAGATCTGATCCAGTTCTAGAAAACTACCTTTTATTCTAAGTATTTTATTTTGCATTGATATTTTTAATTGCATTTTTCTTTACATTAATTTTTACATCTGGCATAATTTTTATATTTAAAACATTGATTTTTACAAAATTACTATTAACAAATGAGAAATATATTTTAAGAGAAACTGGGTGCCTGGGTGGCTCAGATGTTAAGCGCCTAAGACATGGTTTTGGTTCAGGTCGTGATCTCACGGATCATGTATTCGAGTCCTGCATCAAGCTCTGTGCTGACAGTGTGTGGAGCCTTCTTGGGATTCTCTCTCTCCTTCTCTTTCTGCTCTTTTCCCACATGCACTCTCTCTCTCAAAATAAAAAAATAAATAACTTTAAAAGTTTTTTTTAAAATTAGAGGAAACCATTTATAGTAGCACAGTGTCAAAGTATCTAGAAATAGTTATAAGAAGAATGTCCAAAATTTATATGATCAAATCATACTACTTTATTGGAAACCATTAAATTATTAAATAAATACATTTAACTTGAATGTGAAGAGAAACAAGTGTATTTTAAAATTGTTGATTCTCCTCAAACTGATCTATAGATTTAAAACAATTTCAATAAAAATCGGTACAGATTTTCATATACTTACAAGAATAAAGAGCTAAATTCACTAGCTACTTTTATGGAAGAATAGAAGGGCAAATTTTTATTTTGAAATATTAGGGCATATTATGAAATTATAAGGTGTGAACCAATCTGGTACTGATGTAGGAACAGACAATTGATTAAGATATAATAGATATCCCTGAAACATACCTAAATGTATTAGAATTTGTTTGCTGCAGTTACACCATGGCAAAATAATAAGGAAATTAAAGAATATTCAATAAATACACCTAAAAACTGGTTCTGTTTCCAGAATAAAATAAAAAGAAAGAACATTGAATCCTTTTTACAGTAGAAAGAAATTAACTAAGCATGTACACTGACATAAATATCAAAAACAAGTCTTCAAAACTTTTAGTAGACAATATAGGTAGATAACTTTCTATTGATTAGTACTAATTATCTAGCACAATTGTAAAAAAAAATGATTATTTGACTACATTTATATAAAGAATTTGTATTCATTAAAATACATATTTAAGAAGGAAAAAGACAAGTACCTAAGTGGTTGAAGATAACTGCAACACTTAGTGAAAAGGCTGGGTGGGGGGGATGTTACAAATTTTTCAAAATGGCCAACAGAGGTCAAAATCCAATAGAAAATTAGCAAAATAAATGAAAATATTTTTAACAGAAGATGAAACATATAGAACCCATCAATATATAGCAGTATAGTTAACCTAATTAGTGATCAGGGAGATAAAAATCCATATTACAATGAAATGCCATCTTACATCCAATAGTAAATGTTAAGAAATATGAAAATTTCCAGCATCTGAGGGTATGTAATCAACAGTATCTTGTATTCATTGTTGGTGGATGTGAAGTTGGCACAATTACTTTAGAAAAAAGTTTGTCAATCTGTATATTCTTATATACAACCCAGATTTTTTACTACTAGATATGTATTCAAGAGAAACTCTTTCACTTGTATACAAAGAGATGTAGGAAAAAATTATTGAGCAGCACTAGTAGTATTAACAAAGTATTAGTGAATTGGAGGCAGAATCCAAAGTCCCATCAACAGAATAGCCTAATGAATTTTGCTATATTCACAAAATAGAATATAACAATGTGTTATATTCTAGTTATTAACCAGTGTTATAACCACAGTTAATAACTGGGTAATTAACTAGTATAAATAATATAAAGAGATTAAATTTATTAAGAAAAAAATGTCAGATTAGTATATATTAAATATCTGTAATGAGAAGTTCTTACAGAACTTTACATATAAAACTATAATCAAATCAAATAAGAATTAGTTGACAAAATAATAATTCTAAGACAAATAATATCTTGGAAGTAGTGATTCTAGCATATATGATGATCAAATGGTTCCTTTCACACACACACACACACACACACACACACACCTCTACTATGCTTAAAGGTGTAGAGACTTACTTTCTTCTATTTCTAGCCAAGATGGATTAAATTTATCTCCATCATAAACAGCTGGAAAATAAATTTTATTAAATGACAGTTCTCAGACATTGCACACAGCAGTGCTTACAGCAGTGCAATCCCTGATAGAAGACAACAAATTAGGTAAGTCATACTATAGAATTCCCTAGCGTCCCGTTGTCAGGCCAATAGAACCTAGTGTTTTTCCCGAGTTAAAGAGACTGACTTGAGGGTTCAAAAAGTCAAAAATAGTTTGAATTTGTAGGCCAGAAAGGAGGAATCTCTAAAGAGATGCCAAAGAAGAAAAGGGCAGAGCCCCAGTTATCTCCACAGATTTCCCTGTAAGAAAGTCTACAGCTGAATACTACAAATAAATTAGCAAAGCATCACCAGTCTTTGGGAAAACTTCTACTAATGTAAAGGTAAATAGAGTTCCTGAAAAAGAAGAGAGAGTGGAAAGTGATAGAAAACTATTTTTAAAAAAAGGCCAAACATATGTTTTTCTAAATGTGATTAAAAATGTTAACCTCCAGATTCAAGAAGGTTAGCAAACTCAAAACTCAATAAACATGAAGAAAACTCCACGAATGTATATCATAATCAGCATGCTCAAAACAAGTATTAAAGAGATGCTTTCAAAAGCAGCCAGAGAAAATGACACATTAAAAAGGAAAAAAAGATAACAATAAGGGTAGATTTCTCTTGAGAAGCAATGCAAATGAGAAGAAAGTAGAGCAACACACATTCGAGTGCTGAAAGGAAAAAAAAGGAAAAAAAAGAAAATACCATCACCCTACATTCTATGGGAGATAAAAATCTCTTTTTAAAATATACATGAAATGAGGCTTTTTCAGACATTAAAAGCTGAAAGAATTAATCATCAAGGAATCTGTAATTTAGAAAAAATTAAAGGAAGTTCTTTAGGCATAAAAAATATATCATATGCAAATCTAGTTCTACACTGAAGAACCGGCAGCAAGAGAAATGGTATATATGCAAGTAAATAAAAAGTACTTAGTACTTTTCTTAACTTTAAATCTCTTCAAAGATAGACAATTAAAAGCAAATAAAAATGAAACTTAGAATTTATATTATATGTAAAGTAAATGTAAAACTGAGAGTAAATTATTAGAGAGATGAGACGGAAGGAAGGATTAAATGATAATTTTGGTGAATTCCTGGAGGTCCAGAGTGTGGACAACCATGAGAATGGAAAACCTCCCCAATTTCATCTATGAACTCAAATAGGTTCTTGTACTGAAGAGTCAAGAAAAATCTCCTGGTTTTTCAAGCAGAGGCAGAAAAAAAGCAACAAGTTAAAATACACCTAGAGTATTCTACATAATAAAGCCCTACACTAAAGGGAGAAAAGATTTTACCAGAACCTATTCATAGGGAAGAAGGGCAGTTACCAAACTTCAGCCCCTTTTAGTTTTCCTGTCTTATATATAAGACAACAACCTCCACCACAATGAAGAAGGAGGAGGGGCAAGAGGAGAAGCAGGAAGAGAAGAAAGAGGAGGAGAAAGAGAAAAGAAGAAGAAGAAGAAGATGAAGAAGAAGAAGAAGAAAAAGAAGAAGAAGAAGAAGAGCTAGGAAATATTTGTGAATGTTTCAGTGCAGACACAGAGGTACAGTAAGACTGAGATTTAATCATAAGGTTATGGAAGATAACCATCCCCCCACATTTTACAATTGTACCAACAGGCCTCCAATATAAAAACAATGGATTATGGGTTAAAGAGCCATACAGTACAGACTCTAATTTTTTAATTTATTTTTTTAAATTTGTTTAACATTTATTCATTTTGGAGAGAGGGAGAGAAAGAGACAGAGCATGAGCAGGGGAGGGGCAGACAGGGAGAGGAAGACACAGAATCCAAAGCAGGCTCCAGGCTCCAAGCTGTCAGCACAGAGCCCAACATGGTGCTCAAACTCACGAACTGCGAGATCATGATCTGAGCTGATTTCAAATGCTTAAGTGACTGAGCCACCCGGATGCCCCTAGACTCTATTTTAGAAGTTCTTAGGGACACAAAAACATCAGGGTAAAGGAACCAAATGAGGACACTATAGAAAAATAAAGCCTCAGGCAACTACAGGCATATCAACAAAAAACACTCCTAGTCAACAACACAACTCCTAGCCAGATAAACATAAAACCTCACAGGACAAGCTTATTTATCTCAGTTATTATTACCAACGGAGTATACTTGACACTCAAGAAAAAAAATTACAGGGCTTGAAGGTAAGAAAAAATAGCTTAGTAAGACAAGGCAGACATCAAAAATAGATTCAGTTATAATACAGATTTTGAAATTGTCAGACAAATAATATATAATAATTATGAATAATATGTTAAGGGATCCAATGGAAAAGGTAGACAGCATGAAGGAACAGATGCTAATGTTAGCAGAAAGAAAAAAAAAAGGAAAAGAAAGGAAATGCTAGAAATCGAAAACAAGTTAATAGAAATGAAGCATGCTTTTGATAGGCTCATCAATAGCTTGGACATAGATGAAAAAACAATCAGTGAGTTGAAGACAGGTCAACAGAAATTTCCAAAATTCAAATGCTAAGAGAAAAAAAAAAGAATGAAAAAAAAAAACAAAACAGACCAGAATATCCAAGAACCTTGAGAAATTTTTTGAAAGAATAACATAAGTGTAGTTGTAATGCTGGGAGAAGAGAGGAGTTAAAGAAGTATTTGAAGTAATAATGCCCAGAAGATTTCAAAACAATATTAGGCACCAAATCACAGATCCAGGAAACTTTTCAAAGATCAAACAGGCTAAATACCAAAAAATCTATCCATAGGACTATCACATTTGAACTCTAGAAAATCAAAAACAAAGGAAGATCTTAAATAAAGCCAAAGCAGAAAACACCCTATCTATAGAGGAGCAAAGATAAAAATAGTAGAGACATGCTGTCAGAAAGCAGGCAGTAAAAAATAAAAAGAGTAGACTGAAATATTTAAAATGTTGAAAGATAGAGAAATACCAACATAGAATTCTATATCCAGCAGAATTAGCTTTTATAAGTTAAAGAAAAAGACTTCATCAGTTTACTTCACTGATAAGAAATGTTAAAAAAGTTTTTCAAGCAGAAGAAAATGGTAGAAGTCATAAACTCAGATGTGTATGTATAGAAAGAGAAATTGTGGGAGGAGTGAGTGGAAGCATAATAAAATATTTTATTTCTCTTATTTTTAATTAATATAATAGTCATTCAAAATAATAATAGCAACCAAGTATTTTGTGATTATATCATATGATAAGTGAAATGGGAACAATGTTATAAGGAATGGAACACTCTTTTTTAAGGTACCTGAATTATACATGAGGCAGTATACTACTATTTAAAAGAAGATTCAGATTAGTTGTAAATGTGTATTGAATAGTTAGGGCAACCACTAAAACAAATTTTTTTGGGATGCGCCTGGGTGGCTCAGTCGGTTAAGCGTTTGACTTCAACTCAGGTCACGATCTCGCGGTCCGTGAGTTCAAGCCCTGCATCGGGCTCTGGGCTGATGGCTCAGAGCCTGGAGCCTGCTTCCGATTTTGTGTCTCCCTCTCTCTCTTCCCCTCTCCCGTTCATGCTCTGTCTCTCTCTGTCTCAAAAATAAATAAACGTTAAAAAAAATTAAAAAAAAATAAAACAAAATTTTTTTATAAAAAAAGTATAACTGATGTTCTAAAAGAAGAGAGAGAATGGAATTATATAGAACATGGAATTAAAACCAGAAAAGACAGAAAGAAAGGGGAGGATAAAATGGAATTAGGAACAAGTGCAACAAATAGGAAATAATTAGAGAAGGCAGACATTAATCTGACTATGTAAATAGTTATTTTAAATGTGAATGTTTTAAGTACAGCAATTAAAAGACAGGGACTTTCAGAGCAGAAGAAAGAACATGTTATTTAGAAGAAACCCACTTTGTATATAAATACACTCAGAGATTAAAAATAAAGGGATGGAGAGAGATACTTCATGCAAATACTAATCAAAAAAAAAAAACTAGAGTAGCTATATTGATTTTAACTGAAGCAGATTCAGAACAAGGAGAATTTTCAGGGATAAAGAGGGACATTATACAATGCTAAAGGAGTCAATTTTCCAGTAAGACAACAATTATTAGGATGTATGCACCATCAGCATGCCAAAATAGGTGATACGAAAAGTGATAGATTTTCCAGGAGAAATAAACGAATCCACCACTAGAGTTGGAGGCTTCAACAACCCCTCATAATATAATTGATAGACCTGGCAAGGCAGAAAATCAGTGAGAATATAGTTGAGCTGAGCAACACCATTAATCACCTGGACCTAATTGACATTTATAGACTAGTCTATCCAACAACTGCAGAATCCACATTCTTCTCAAGCTCACACGGAGCATTTACCAAGATAGACCACATTCTGGGCCATAAAACACACCTAAATCAATTTAAAAGGACAGAAATCTTACAAAGTATGTTCTAAGACCACAACAGAATTAAACTAGAAATCAATAACAGAGAGATAGCTCGAAAATCACAAAATATTTGAAGTTAAACAATATACTTTTAAAAAGGCCATAGATCAAAGTCTCAAGAGAAAGTAATAAAAGAACAAATTAGATGGAGGACATATGGAAACTATTATATATGTAATTATTCAGTAAGCTTAAAACTGTTTTAAAAAATAATGTCTTTAAAAATAGTGATAGCTAATAAAGACACAAAAGATTTACAGACAATAACAAAAGACCTGACATTAAAAAAATAATGCTAAATAGGGAAAAGAGAAGAAACACTAGATGGGACAAATAGACAACAAATGACAAGAGATTACCTTTAAACACAACCGATAATAATATTAAATGTAAATGATTTAAAGACTATAGTTAAATGGCAGAAATTATCGAATTAGACTATGAAAGCACAAGATCCAACTATATGTTCCCTATGGTAAAAAAATTAAAATTAAAACACAAATGCATCTAAAAACAGTCAGAAAAATATACAACACTCACCCTAATTAAAAGAGAGCAATAGTGGTATATTAACATCATTAGATTTTAGAGAAAAAACTATTATTAACAATAAGGAAAGTCATTCTATAATGACAAAAGGGTAAATTCATTAAAAGGACATAAAAATCCCTTAATGTTAATGCACTACTAACAGAGTTTCAAAATCAAGAACCAAGTGGTGTAAAAATTCAGGGAGAAATAGATAAAATCCAATTATATTTCCATAATCTCATACCCTTTTTTCAATAATTAATAGAAAAAGTACACAGATAATCAAGGACATAGAAAACTTGAGCAATACTAATTTAACCTAATTGATAATTACAGAACATTGCATCCAAAATCAATAGAATGCATATTCTTTTTAAGTTACTTATAATATTTACCAAGGTAGACTATATTCTGGGCTACAGAAACAAGTTTCAATAAATTTAAAAGGATTTGAATCATACATAGCATGTTCTCTGACAGCAACTAAATGAAAGTAAAAATCAAAATCAATAAAATAAAGAAAGCTGACAAACTCCAAAATATTTGGAAACCAATTAACCCAATTAAAATAATCTTGGATTAGAGAATATATATGAACAGAATTTAGAAAATAGAACTGAATGAACGTGAAAGGATGACATCAAATTCATGTGATGCATTTGAAATAGCTCTTATAGAAAACTGTGGCAAGAAATGCCTCTACAGACCTTCCTTGCCTTACAATGGGGTTACATCCTGATAAACCCACATTAAGTTGAAAGTATTTTTTTTTTTAATTTTTTTTTCAACTTTTTTTTTTTTTTTTTTTTTTTTTTTTTTATTTTTGGGACAGAGAGACACAGAGCATGAACGGGGGAG
The DNA here is from genome assembly GCF_007474595.2 of Lynx canadensis. Taxonomy (NCBI): domain Eukaryota; kingdom Metazoa; phylum Chordata; class Mammalia; order Carnivora; family Felidae; genus Lynx; species Lynx canadensis. The sequence continues at coordinate 115,154,996 of NC_044311.2, forward strand.
GGGCAGAGAGAGAGGGAGACACAGAATCGGAAACAGGCTCCAGGCTCCGAGCCATCAGCCCAGAGCCCGACGCGGGGCTCGAACTCACGGACCGCGAGATCGTGACCTGGCTGAAGTCGGACGCTTAACCGACTGCGCCACCCAGGCGCCCCAAGTTGAAAGTATTTTAAGTTGGAGTTGCATTTAATACACCTAACCTACTGAACATCATCGCCTACCCTAGCCTACTTTAAACTTGCCCAGAACACAGAGTCACCTACAGTTAGCAAACTCATCTAACACAAAGCTTATTTGTCAATAAAGTGTTGAATATCTCATGTAATTTATTGAATACTACACTGAAAGCGAAAAACAGAAGGGTCCTCTGGGTACAGAATCATTTTAACTGTATTGATCGTTCACTCTCAACGATGGCATGGCTGACTGGGAGCTTCCGCTGGCTGCCACTGCCAGGAATCACGAGAGGACTGTACCACATATTGCTAGCCTGGGGGGGGGAAAATCAAAATTAGAAATGTGAAGTACAGTTTCCACTGAACGTGTATTGCTTTTGCATCTCTATAAGTTAAAAAAAAAATCGTAAGTTGAACTATCATAAATTGTGGAATTGTCTGCATTAGAAAGGAAAGAAAAATAGGGGTGCTTGGGTCATGGGATGGAGACTGTGGGGCTCCATGCTGAGTGTGGAACCTCCTTAAGATTCTCTCTCTCTCTCTTTTCTCTCTCTCTCTCTCTCTCTCCCTCGACCCCTCTTCCCCTGCTCCTACTTTCTCTCTCTCTCTAAAATTAAAAAAATAAAAAGAAAGAAAAAAAAAAAGGTCTCATTTAATGACCTAAGCTTCCATCTAAAAAAATGGGGGAAAAAAAGGAAAGTAATTTAAATCAGTAAAAGCAGGAGAAAAATAGTAATGAAAAATCAGAATGCTCTGCATTAAAAAGAAAAAAATGAAACAAAAGTTTATTCTTTGAAAAGTAGCAATGAAATTGATAAAACTCTACTAGACTCATTTTTTTTTTAAAGGAGAAGGCACAAATATTTACACCGTAAATGAGAGAAGGCATTATGGACATGAAAAGAATCATGAAATTATTGTAAACACATTTATACCAATTATTTTGACAACTCAGAAGATATCAACAAATTCCTTGAACAGCATCAACTAACAAAGCTCACTTGTGGAAATTTGATAACTATCTATGGAAATTATTGGACTTCCCTGCAAAGAAAACTCCAGACATATAAGTGCTTGGTTTATGAATTCTATGAAATATTTAGGAAATAAATGATACAAATTCTAAAATAACTTCCCCAGAAAATTGAAGAAGAGAAAAATACTTCTTAAGTTATATTATAAAGCCAGCATTGCCAGAAAAGACACTAAATGGGGTGGGGAAGAGGGGGAGGACCCATACCTACATACCAATAACCCTCATGATCAGAAAAGCAAATATTGCCAATGAAATATTACCACACTTAGTTTCACAATGTATATAAGATGTTTAATATATCACAATCAATGTTTTCAGACCAGAAACGTAAGTCTGGTTTAACATTGGAAACATTAATCCATAACATTTAATATATAAACAGAGTAAGAAAAATAAAAGGTTGTTTCAACATAGTAGAAAAAGCATTTGATAGTATTCAACAGTCATACTTGACAAAGACAAAGAACATACTCATCCTTATAAAATTCATCCACAAAAGACTTGGAGCTCACATTACAATAAAAAGTGAATGACTGAATGCAATCCTCCTATGATCAAGACACGCTATATAATATCTAAAATGTGACCTATTTAGGAATATATTTGAGCAAAATATATGCAAGTCCAGTATCCTCAAAAATGAAATCATTGATAATAACAATTAAAGAAGAGCCAAATTAATGGAGAAATATATCATGTTTATGGATTGGAAAACTCATTATTGTTAAGATGTCTATTCTCCCAAGCAATGATTTATTGACCAAGGCAGCTTCAATCAATATCCCAGCAAGCTTTTGTAGAACTTAGCAAAATAATTCAAAAATTATATGAAAATACAAAGGATCTAATATAGCCAACCAACTATGAAATAGAAAACACAATCTGAATTCTTGCACTAATTTTAAGTCTTATTTTATTATAAATCTATACTAATAAGAGAGTGTGTTGTTGGCATAAAGGCATACATATAAATCAAAAAACATGGTTAAGAGTCTAAATAGAGCCATAAAAATATATAGTCAATGAATCAACAAAGGTGCCAAAACAATTCATTTACAAAATGATAGTCTTTCCAACAGAATGCTGAAACAATTGGACAGAGAAGCACTGAGTAACTTGAGCAAAAATTAACTCAAAATTGATCATAGCTACACAAGAGCTAAATCTCTAAATATTGTTGAAGATAAGGGAAGAAAAGTGTTGGTGACATTGATTTTTGCAAGATTTCTTAAATAGAGAACAGAAATCATGGACTGTAATAGACATAATCAATTAGTTGGTATCATCAAATTAAAAAGAATTCCAAAATACATATTTGACAATAGGCTCATATCTATAATATATAAAGAATTCTTATAATGTAAGCAAAAGAAGTCAATCTAAATTGAAAAGTGGACAAATGATTTGAACAGACACTTTACCAAAAAAGATACACAGATGACAAATAAGTAAGTTTAAAGATACAACATCATTAGTCATTAGGGGGATGTAAATTTAAACTACCGTGAGATATATTACACATTCCCTAGAATGGCTATATTAGAAAAAAAAAAAGATTATGTCATTTAGAAGTGAAATATGGAGAAACTAGACATCTTACCCATTAATGGTTGGAATGTAAATTGTACAAACACTTTGAAAAGCACTTTTTTACTGTTTCTTTAAAAAGTTAGTTCTTAGAGATACATTTTCCATATGACCATCCATTCCTTTCCTACATATTTACCCACAAAAAAATTAACGCACATATCAACACAAAGACTGACAAAATGTTCACAGCAGCCATTATTTGTAATAGATCCAAACTGGAAAGAACCTTCATACTCATGAATATGTGAATAGATAAATAATCTAAGGTATATCCACAAAACGGACTACTACCCAGTAACAAAAAATGAATTACTTCTTTTATAGGAAATATGGATAAACGTCAAAATAATTATCATGAGTGAAAAAAGTCAAGCCAAAAATAATACATAATTTTTCATTGTCTTTCATTGCCTTATATACAATTCTGAAAAATGCAATCTAATCTATAGTGTAGAAAGCAGATCAATGATTAGGATAAAGAGGGAAGGGGAGAAATGGTTAAGTTTCAAAGGGGTAGGATAGAACCTACCTACCTGGGTTGATGGTTTCACAGGTGTTTATGTATTTCAAATACATGCAGTTTATATATCTCAATAATGCTAAAAAAAAAAAGTGAAAATACAGGCATTCTCAGTCATTGTATGACTTAGAGTATTAAAGTAGTACAAACATAATCTGCAACATTATACTCCCACCTCAGGACATAACTTGTTTATATTTACTTTGAACTGCTAACTACAATTTACATTTAAATGCTTTTGGAATGCTTAGCGCACATCACAAAATTAAAGCTTTCAAATAACAATGTGTGATATTGGTAAATATATTTTTCTTATGAAGATACCAAAATTAAATTTTTTTAACCAAGGTTTTAAATAACGTTTATTCACTTTGACCCATTTTTCAGCATCTAGCAAATTAATGGAAGAATAAATAATAAATGTCCATAAGAAAAATTAGAAAATAATGATTTGTCTTTTTAATCTGCAAGGATGGCCTGGGTTACTATATATGCATAGTGATTATCTTTACAGTGATTATTAAAGTAGTCCAAACATAATCTGCTAAATTATACTCCCACCTAAGGACATAACTTGTTTATATTTATTTTAAAATGCTAACTATATTTAAATGCTTTTGAAATTCTTAGCACACACCACAGAATTAAAGCTTTTAAACAAAAATGTGTAAGTGATACTGGTAAAAATATTTTTCTAATGAAAATACCAAACCATTGATATCTAGCTTTGGTGTTTTAAGTACCACAACGAGGAAGAATTGTTATCAAAATTTAAAAAATAAATTTAATGAATATTTTAAAAATTGTTGAAAGTAACTGCAAATTCTGAAGTGAGATATATATATATATATATATATATATATATATATATAGTTATATGTAGATATAGAAGGTATAGATATAGGCAAAAAAAATATATGTATATATGTGTGTATATATATATATATATATATATACACATTCTCATTATCCTTAAAAGAATTTATGCTGGGTTCTGATGAGAACAGGTAAGAGAAAACTTCTATTCTGGTCTGATTTAAATGCCTTCTTATATTATTCCAAAACTGCACATCTTTTTTCTCTTTGTCTTGACTTTCTTGCCTTGTGCTGATCTGCACTGAGATATTACTGCTGTGAAAGTGAAAAACATATACAATGATAAAAATATTAAATATTTTTGCCTCTCTGGTGTTTCTAAGGGATTTTCATTTGTGTAGTTCAGATCACCAAGGCTTTTTTGTATAACATGATGGTTTGGTTATACGATGCTAAGGTGGGGAGAAGATAAAAATTAGAATTGATAATTAGAATTAAAATAATTATTAGATAATTAGCCATCTTTACTATCATCCTGGACTAACTGATAAACAACAACTTTTCTTGGAGCCATCAAGAAATGAAGTAACTGCCATCCTGCAGTCCTGAGAGACAGGCTCATCCAGGGAGATATAGAAATCAAGATCAATTCAATTAGAGCAGAAGATCCTGAGGTATAAACTAATAAGAACATTAAATCATAATTTTGATGAACTGCTGAAGACTGAATTTAGACCAGCATGAGAAGAAGAAATGCCTGGGGATTCAGACTTAGGGGTTTCCTAACACTTTCCTGAGGTTACTCTCAGAAATTTTTATTAGTTGGGGCACCTGGGTGGCTCAGCCAACTAAACATCCAACTTCAGTTCAGGTCATGATCTCCTGGTTTGTGGATTCAAGCCCCTCTCAGACTCTGTGCTGACAGCTCAGAGCCTGGAGCCTGCATCAGATCCTGTGTCTCCTTCTGCCCCTGCCCCTCTCCCACTCATGCTCTGTATCTCTCTCTGTCTCAAAAATAAATAAACTTTAAAAAAAAAGAAATTTTTACTGGGAATATTCACCAAATGTTTACAGTGATTATATATGTACATATATATTCAGAATAATATGTATAATGAATATATATGTACATATATATTCAGAATAATATGTATATATACATATATATATTCACTATATATCTATATCTATATCTATATCTATATCTATATCTATATATATATATATATCTTCTTCTTACCTCTGGCAGGAGAAAGCAAGAGTAAGCATTATGAAAAAATCTCAGAGACTTCTCCATAGCAATGGGCTACTCTCTCTAGGGCTAAGGACTTAGCCAGCATATTCTGAAATTTGCTCTCGGGGTGAGGAGCAATTTCTCTCAATTTATACCAGTTTATACCTTTGTCAATTTATACCAGTCTTGCTGCCTCACTAAAGCTGTGGGACACAGTCATCAGGGGTCGTGGCTTCATATCACTTCAGAGAAATTGATTGGGAATACAGCAGCCAAGCAAGAAAAGTAGAGAGCAGTAGGGGAAAGCTATGGAGAATCACTTGTGAAGGATAAATCTTTCAGACAAAGGTGCAATACATGATTAAGGTTTAATCAGAAGTTCACAAAGTGTTCTTCCGTTTTAAAGTATCAACACAACACACATAGGGCTACAATATTATAATACATAAAATAAGAATACATTATAGCTGAAGAATACATGGAGAGGTACATGAGGAAGTCAATATGGGAGACAAACATAAAGTTAATACAGGAATTTGGAGCACCTGATATTGTCAAAGAAAAATTACATTGGATGGGGTTAAACAGGCAAGGAAGACTTTATTTAAGACTGTTGCAGAAGAGGAGAGAGACTGAACTCATCTCTGTTGAAACAAAAGGCAAGAGAGTTTTTAAGCACTGGGGTGAGCTAGTGGAATTGTAGTAAAGTATTTTATTTATTTTGGAATTTATTCAAAGTAAGTGAAGTTTATCATTTAAAAATAAATGCAATCCATCATGTTGCATCAACTGAAACAGAATAATAATTTTACAGAATCTAACACTCATTCATGATAAAAAATCTTCACCAAATATGAATAGAAGGAGAATTCCTCAACATAGTAAAGAATATTCACAAAAAACCTACAGCTAATATTATACTTAATGGTGAGAAACTGGATGTTCTTTATCATTAAGAAAAAATTCAAGGATTTCTTATCTCACCACTGCAGTTCAACATCATACTGGAATTCCTTTAGTACAATAAGACACAAAAAAATAAATAAAATATATTCAAATTGGAAAGGAAGAAATAAACTGCTTTTCTTTGCAGATGATCTGATTCTGTATGTGGAAAAGGCCAAATAATCTATAAAAGAAATGAAGGAAAACAAACTCCTGTAGCTAATAAGAAACTAGAGCAAGACTACAGAATACAAGGTCAATATACAAAAGTCAATTTGTTTCATAAATACTATCAATGAACAATTTGAGTTTGATATAAAACAAGTATCATTTATAATAGCACCAAAAAAAAATCAATTTATACTTAGGCATAAATCTAACAAAATGTCTATAGGGTTTATAAGCAGAAAACTTCAAAACTAATAAAAATAAACCAAAGATTTAAATGAAAGGAAAAATATTCTGTGCTCACCTATTGAAAACCTCAATATTATTAAGAGTTAATTCTTATCAATTTGGATTCAATTCAATCAAAATCTCAGCAAGTTCTTTCATATATAGTGATAAATTATTCTAAAATATTTATGGAAACCAAAAAGCCAGAATAGCCAAGAAAATATTGAAGATGAAAACCAAAGTTGAAGATCTCACATTATCAGATTTTAAAACTTATTTTGAAGATAGTGTAATATAGAGAGCATAGTATTGGTTAGACACAGAAAAGAATGGAAGTGTAGAGATCCTAGAAGTAGACTAACACAAACACGGTCAATTAATTTTTGACAAGACACAAAAGCAATGGAAAGAGGGTCAATTTTTAACAAATTATACTGGAGAAAGAAGCAAAAAGGAAAGAGCCCAGACACAGATTTTGCTGCTTTCACAAAATTTAGCTCAAAATGCATCTTAGAAGAAGGTGTAATTTGTGAAACTCTAAGGGTCTGTTGTAGACTCTGGGTCTGCAGTTCTCTCTTGTCGAGCAAGAAAATAGGACGCAGGATTGAACAAGCAAGAGAGGCAACTCACTCAGTAGAGCACAAGACTCTTAATCTCAGGATTGTGGTTTCGTTCCCCACGTTGGGTGCCAGATGGTGACCCTGACGGGATCCGAGGCAAGAGGACTACAGGCCATCATGGAAAAGGAGCCAACACGGCCAGAAGGCAGGGCGACACAAGGACTGCAGGACACCACGAAATGACTGAAGAGCTCCAAGGGGGAAAAAAAAACTGCACTGGTTCAGTCTCTTCCTGAGGAGGTAAGGAATAAAGCCAAACTAGGTTCAAATTTGCTGCTGTGGAACTTTTTGAGAGATCTATCATGGGAAACTCCATAGCCCCTGAACAAAAGTGCTATATTAGAATTCTTCAATCACTAGGGGAGACAGCAGGGACAGCTCTAAATTATAAAGCTCTCCTTAGATTATTGCTGGCAGTCCAACAAAATTGCCTGTGATTCCCAGAACAAGGAACTTAAGATCTTGATGTGTGGGAACCAGTAGGGAAAACACTGAAGGCCAGGCATTCTGAAGGAGCTAATATCCCCCCTGAGGTAATCTTCACCTGGTCCATCCTCCACACTGCCCTTCTCTCCTTGAGATCCGGCAGTGTATACAAAGGCATAGAGTTATCTAAAAAGGAGGAGAAACCTCGGCCCCCCTATAGTCAGACCATGCCTCTGGTGCCTCTTCAGGCATAAGATACTCTCCCTCCCTCAAAAGGGTGGGACAATATCAAGCCTCTAAAAACCTCACCAACCGGTTCTGATAAAGTCCTCACCCCAATGCAAAAGTACATTAAGGAAGCCCATAAGGCTGGTAAATTCCAGCAAGAAAGCGGGGCATAGGATTAAAAGTGCAAGAGGGGCTAATGCCCAGGAGGAGACCAGAGCCCCCAGTAAGGGTCCTTGCTCATTTTTATTAGGATCAGAAGGCTTATAAACGTGGTGATGGACATGCACAAAGAGACCATGAAATCGTGAACCTTAACTCATGGGCGTGAGGGAAAGGGGGGTTTTGAAGATATGTGGTATAAGGGGTTTGGGTCAATATGAAACAAAATCCTGGAACTAGTCAAAGGTTGTTTACAGCAGATGTGAGGCGCCACCTCTGTTTACCTACATTGGTCTAGGGGACTAGAAAGAGCATGCTACCTCAGGGTCAACCTTTCTTTTGCTAATTAGCTCCGCCCTGGGCAACTTTGCCCCACTGTGGTCTATAGCCCTATCTCCCTGTTCACCTAATTTAGTCCTTCCTTCCTGTGAAAGCAGCTTTCTGCTATTGTACTAATTTGGGGGCCATTTCCGCCCTGAATACCTCATCTTGTTTACCTCATCTTGGATGTTTTCACCCTGAGATTCCCTGTTCCTATACCTTCATCCTATACTGGGGGCCTTTGCCCCATTTACCTAATCTTATTAACCTAATCTTGTTTACCCAAACTTGGGTGTGTGTATCCTATGGTTTTCTAGTTCTTTATGCCTTATTAACCCATCAGTGCAGGCTCAGGGAATTCCTAAGCTTATTCCCCACAAGTGTCTAGAAGAAAACATAAGAGAAAATTATGTTGACCTTGAGCCTGCTGATGAGTTTTTAGGTAAAACAACAAAAGCATAATCCATGAAAGAAAATAAAACATAAAGTTGACTTTATTAAAATTTAAAACCTCTGCTTCATGAAAACATCCATTAAGCCAATAAAAAAAAGCCAGCTAAAACTGAGAGATAATGTTGCAAAACACATCTGATGAAGGACTCCTATCCAAATTTACAAAATATACCCGGTATTTTTAGAAAATTAAAAATAAAAAAAAAGAAACGTGGACCAAAGATCTGAACAGGCACCTCACGAAAGAAGATCTAGAAAGGGCATGTTAGCAAATGAAAAGATACTCAACATTATTTGTCTTTAGGGAATTACAGATTAAAACAATGAGATCAATGAGATGCCATTATTCGTGTATTAAAATGACTAAAATCCCAAATACCTGACAATAACAATCGCTAGTGAGAATGCAGAGAACAGGAACTCTCATTTATTGCTGCTGGGAATAGAAATGGCACAAACACTTTGGAAGATCATCTGGCAGTATCTTAAAAAGCTAAAATATGGTCTTAGTATGCAATAGAGCAATCATACATCTAGGCATTTACTCAGTTGGATTAAAAACTTGTGTCCATACAAACACTTGTAAGCAAATTTTATAGCAGATTGTATTTGTTTTTTTTTTAACAATTGCCCCAAGCTAGAAGCCATTAAAATGTTCTTCAATAAGTGAGTGGGTCAGCAAACTATGCATATCCATACAATGGGATACTATTCAGTGACTAAATAGACCTGTTCTTTCAAGACACACAAAACCTGAATGAATCTTAAGTACATGATGCTATGTAGAATATGCTAGCCTGAAAAGAATACTGTATAATTTCACTCACATGACATTTATAACTTCTCACTCTTTATGTAAAGAGTTAAGTCAGTAAATTACACATATGGATTCCCTTTTTAAAATACAGTGTAGAAAAGGAAAGAAAGAATGATTTTACAATGGAAAAAGTCAAACAAACACCATCTCAAGAATGTGCCGAGTCAACATGAAGGGTGGCAAGCCATGCTGTTAGTACTTCCTTTACCTCTGTGGACTTGCTCCCCAAAACCCTTAAACTCGGAACAAACCTCAGAACAATCGTGAGGAAAACATCAAACAGATCTCAATTGAAGGACATTCTACAAAAGAGCTAACCATTACTTATCGAAATTGTCAAGGTCATCAAAAAAAAAAAAAAAGAAAGTCTGAAAAACAGTCACAATCAAAAGGAACCTCAGAAGACATAATGACTAAAATACAATATCGTATCCTGGATAAAATTTTGGAACACACACAAAAAAGACATTTGGTAAAAACTAAAGAGATTTGAATAAAATACGGACTTCGGTTGATAATGTACCTTTATTCATAAATGGTGTCAAATGTACCATATAAATATAAGATTTTAATAATGAAAGATATTGCATAAGGGATAAATGGGAGTTTTGTGTTATCTTTACAAATTTTCTGTACATCTAAAACTACTCTAAAATTAAATGTTTATTTAAAAATAAAGATGTAAGAAGAAAAGAAAAACCTTATAACTATTAAAAGAATGAGGGGATGGGGCGCCTGGGCGGCGCAGTCGGTTAAGCGTCCGACTTCAGCCAGGTCACGATCTCGCGGTCCGTGAGTTCGAGCCCCGCGTCAGGCTCTGGGCTGATGGCTCGGAGCCTGGAGCCTGTTTCTGATTCTGTGTCTCCCTCTCTCTCTGCCCCTCCCCCGTTCATGCTCTGTCTCTCTCTGTCCCAAAAATAAAAAAAATAAAATAAAAACGTAGGAAAAAAAAAAAAAGAATGAGGGGCTATGCCTTCTACATCAGCTTTGTATTGGGGGCAATGGAATTAATATACAAATTACATTGCACAAGCCTTGAGGGTGTTTTTGTAATCAGACAACAGGATAGCTTCTTTCCTTTAACTTATAATTTCTTTGAATCATTCCCATAAGCGATGGACGATCCTTAATAGTAGGGGATGGTCTGGAAACCATATATTTAACAACAGTACAAAAAAAAAAACACACACATAATAAAAAAAAGGAAGGTTAAAATAACTGATAATTATGTCTTGCTTTTCAATTAACATAGGGTAAATTTCTGGTAAGACAGGATGACAAATTCAAGTTGATTATTTAATCATTTTTAATACATACTAATTCCATGGTTGTACATTCAGCTACCTGGGATATGTTTTCGTAAAATCTGTTAGTTTATGGCTTTTATGTAAATTTTCCATCTTATCTTCGTTCAGAACAATGTTATCAATGATGTATAATTTATTTACTCTTTGGATAAACGTAAAAATCTATACAAATCCCTTTAAGATATTCATATGTAATTTTATCACTTAATCCAACCATTCGAAGTGTGACTCATGTTCTATGCTTTATTTCTATTACTGCTCAAACAAAATGAATGAATAGCTCAATTATTCAAGTAAATTATTCTTCAGAATGATATACAGTAGAGATATGTGCTTAAACACACACACACACACAGACATATACACACACATTTGCACATAACCTACTTCCACTTTAGTGGACAAGCTCCTGCAGGAACATATTGATTCTTTTGCCTTTTAAATATCCCAAGACCTCTGAGCTGTCATTAGTGACTTTAGTTTTTGTGGAGTGACAGTATGCTTGAGGCCTCATACGCGATCTGTGAAATCTAAAATTAGACTTCTTGGATTTGACTTTTATCTCCTTTACTTACTACCCATGTGACTATGGGAAAACTTGTTTAATTATCTATTTTCTTGTTTTTAAAATTAAAATATTAAAAATAACCTATTCATAGTATCAATGAGCTAATTGAATATAAAACAATATGTGAATACAAAACACATAACAGAATGCCTAACATAGTTAATATACAATAAATGATAATTACTCATTATTTCCCCCTAGTAGTTTATCTCGCAACATCATCATCATTTGAGCCCTTTCTGGTAGTAAGTACCTATATTCATAATGATAGGCATGGTGTTTGGTAGTACTGGAGTTCTGAATAAGTAATATGAATGATTTTAACATAAAAAAACATATCATCTCCATGGGGCACCTGGGTGGCTCACTTGGTTAAGCATCCAACTTCAGCTCAGGTCATGATCTCACAGTTCGTGAGTTCATGGCCCACATTGGACTCTGTGCTAACAGCTTGGACCCTGGAGCCTGCTTCTGATTTTGTATCTCCTTCCCTCTCTGCCCCTCTCCTGTTCACTCTCTCTCTCTCTCTCTCTCAAAAATAAATAAACATTAAAAAAAAAAGAATTAAAAAAACCCAAAAAAACAAAAAAAACAAAACATATCATCTCTAGATAATAGGGTGCCTAAAGGTTGAACTTACATTCTGAGACCAAAGAAGTTGAAAAAAAAAAAAAAAAGTAGCTCCTGTCACATCCTTATATCAAAAAGAACTGATTGTAATTGCAAACAAATGGGCATATTAGTATATTACTTGTGGTTAGAAAAAGTTAGAGGTACATTACAGCCAAACACAGTTTTTTGTGATCATTATTTAGAAATTGGAATACTATCAGGATGCAGGAATCCATTTTTCATAGTCAGAAATATTGGTTATTGTTCAGAATTATTTGGCCTCAAAGCTTGTGATGCGATGGATCCTTTCCTAATTGTTTCCTGTGCTGCTTTGCTCATCAGTGGCTTAAAGGCATAGTTTTTGTTTCCTGGTTTTGGGGTATTTTGTTTTGTTTTGTTTTGGGGTATTTTGTTTTGTTTTGTTTTGTATGCTGGTACTGCATACAGAAAGAATAAAGCTTTTTCTCATACATATTTTCCTCACTTCAGATCTTAGTTATAGGAAAAGAATTTTACCTTTATAGGAAAAGAATTGCATTCTCTCTGTCATATATAGATTAGTAAATGTTTAATAATAGACTCACCAAAAAGAGCCCCAGTTTGTGGTGTTTTTTGATTCTTTGAAGAAAAATCTCCCACTTCGTTAATTTCAAGCTACCAATGTGATGCTGAGGAACACAGGAAAAGATGTTTTGCAAAATTGAGTCTTGTAAACCATCGCAACCCAGCTCCCACACATTACTCTGTGTGTGTGTGTGTGTGTGTGTGTGTGTGTGTTAAATTTCCATGTGCCAGGATTTGTTTCAAATACTGGGAAGATAAGAGAACAATAGAAAATGTCCGCCTTTGTGATACAATATATATAGTCTGTGGGGAGATACAGACATTAAACTAATAAATGAATAAATAAATCCAATAGTTTCCAGAACACTAACTATATAAAGGGGAAAAAAATGGTGTGATAGTGACTTGGGGGATTTTATGGTCAGAAAGATTTTTCAAATAGTTATGTCAGTAAAGCTTTTTCTGTGAAAGTGACATTTGAACACAAATTTATGTGATATCAAGGAACAAGCCTTACAAAGTGTTGAGAGCAGTATGCTCAAATAGCCCTGGGGTAAGAACATGCTCAGTGTATTTGAGGAGAAGAAATAAGCCTGCAGGGAGATGGGGGTCATTAAAGGAAACTGAACATTGAAAAAATAAAAAAGAAACCTGGTGAGACAGGTGGGAAATGAATGGGTAGAGTTGTAAAAGGTGAAGTGGGAGGAATGGGATTACATACAACCCAGTTAGGTATGATGCGCAGTTTGAATTTTAGTGCTAGAAGGCCACAGTATATGAGAATGGAACTTGTGCCTCTAGAGAAACAGGTTTAGGGAGAGATTCCAGAAATATGTAAGGAAATCTGTACTTGGTACTGAAAGAAACTGCAAGTTAACACAGAAGCCCTTGTTCTCCCCATTTTCTTCTACTATCTAGCATTAAGGTAATGAGTTTAAAACACGGCAACGAATGACTTGAGATTTCGATGAACAAGCAAAAATTTCATTTTATAAATAGGATAAAAATTTGCTAGAAGTAAATTGTGTACCTGTACTCTTACGGCAAGATCGAGCTCTGTATCTAAAGAACGTCACATGTTGGCCATATATTGGTCACATATTGAGATTTTCAACTAGTTTTCTAAAAAAAATATTTTCACTTATTAACATAATTGTTCTATGAGATAAAATAACTTTTTAAAAAAATCTTTCAAAATCAAAATGAAGACAGTGAAGATCAAGGAATTCTGGTGCCTGGACCACATCAGATATAATCTCGTCTTTTCTACTTCTTCTCCATGTTAATTATATTACACACTTCTATGATTTATGTTTATTGGAGGTATCTCAATTCTTTTTCAGTGTTATTTGTCTCATTAGATATAAAATAATGGAATTTAACCAGCTAGTTAAAAATGGATTCATTTGTCATGTTTAAAACCTGCTAAAGTCGTAGTATAGTAGTTTTTACTCATAGCTCTCTACTTCTATGTACTGCTGTTTTTGTGAAATTTTGTTCTGTGAATATATGCATTATTCAAATTATAAGAACCTTTTCAAATATTAAAGTCATCCTACAGAATATTAAGTCATATCCACAGAAACAGCAGTGAGTTTCTACTTCATTTTTTTATGTAAGAATATTCTGGAAATATTTTATTTCATTATTGAAGTAGCCTTCACTTAGAAACTTAGAAACTTATAAATGTCATTTGGACAGCTGTGCTCTGTGCTGCAGTATTTCAATGAGATATCATATAATTAAATTATCTTGATTATCCTTCAAAGAAATGAAGAGCTCAAAAGTTTGAACCATTAATGGGAATAATTTAAAAACTAAGGGGGAAAAACTAGATGTCATGAATGATTTCAAGTGTCAATCTGTGATACCGAATAGGGTTTATAAAATTGGTATTATTTATTTATTCCATACCTATCTCTTATCTGCACTAAATATAGGTGCAATACATAATTCAATACCATACAAACATTCATTAACACTAGAACTTTCCACTTCTCACTGATGCCCAGGTCTGCTTAAGTCCACTACTTCTTAGCTCCTCATACCTTTGGGAGAAGGAGTTTTCAGTCTAGTTAGTAAGAGTGTAGGTTGCCTACCATCCACAATTCACAAGTAGAAAGGAGTACTATTAATTTTCAATACTGTAAATTAAATGGTACTTTGATTTCAATTAAGAGATTTCCCCCTATTTGTAAATTTACATTAAAAACCCTCCTAGGAGATGATATAATGAGAAGGTGAGATTCAGCATTCTTGAACCCCTGATGCTAATTCTATTATAACACCACAAAAGGAACCAGTAACTGTACTTGGATTTAGGACACACTTAAGAGGGGGATATAAAAATATAAAACCTTCCATTTATAAGGATGGAAGACAGTTTACCTGCCTTCAAAATATTCACAATTTAATGTGGAAGACACTCAAATAAATAATTAACTATTGCTCTATAGGCACAAAACTATAGGCAAGAATATCTTGTTATGCTTAGGTGTATAGAACCAGAGGAATATTTCACCTGGATGTGATATTTGACTTTGACCCTGAAAGGGGAATAAACTTTTTTCTAGCTGTAGAAGAAGAAAGAATATAATAGGATAAGAGGAATAAGTTTGAACAAATGTTTAATGTACATGGCTATTTAGGTAATCAGAGGAAGAAGATACAATATGGTTGGGACAGGAAGTGAAGAGAGAATCAAGGCATGCTTTGAATAAATGAGGAACACATTTTAGGATAGCAATAATGTCCTGGAATTAAAAGGAGAAGAGTGAGGCAAAGAAAATTCAGATATTTCTGTATGATAGATTATGTTGGATCCTAAACGGGAAACAAATAAAGATTAAATTGAAGAATTGGTACACAGCTAACTGAAAAAGAATAACACTATGTATGTTGCTCAGAATAAAAGATTTTAATATATGAATTTGGAAGTCATGTTATAGAAAATATACAGTAAGGTGGGCAGAATATATCCTGAAAATGCACTTCAACAGGATAATTTGATAAATTTTGATAAATTTTGGCTTAAGATGGTCTCTTTATTTCTGCAATAAATAGTATTAGAGTGTTGAATTGAAAGGGAGACAATGAAAGAGGGAAGATGTATATAAAGCCCTCAGAGACTTACTTACTAGGTTCTTCTTTTTGAGATTCAGGTAACCAGGAGCAAGCTGAATACACAACCAGGAACAGGAAATGAATTTCACTTAAAATCATCATTTGGTTAAAATAAAAAATGAGAGCAGTGGATCAGCCCTAGGATAGACAGGGTGATTACAGGGTATTTCTGAGTCCATGAGGTGGTAGATATCAGAATATTTCCGTATAAAATATTTTCCCCATATAAACACATCTGAGGAGTTCTAACATTGTGTGGGAGTCAGACCAGTGTGAGCTTGGAGCCCTCAACAAAACAGAAGTCTGAGTCATTTGCTGATCAGAGACATTTTTTTGGTCGTAGTATCTGTGCATGGGGAAAATGCAGAAATCTTTTCTCTCCTCGATTCCCATTTTACACCTGTGCCACCAGGGCAGCTCATATTACCCCACAAATAACCATACTTGTGTTGTTTCTAAACTTCAGGAGAGAGCATATTAGCACAGTGACAGAGCAGTGTGAAAGCCAGTAGCACAAGCATACCTTGGAGATACTGCGTTTTCAGTTCCAGACCACTGTAATAAAAGGAATATTGCAATAAAGTGAGTCAAATGAATTTTTTGTTTCCTGGTGCATATAAAAATCATGTTTACACTATAGTGTAGTCTACTCATTATGCAATAGCATTATGTCTAAAACACAATGTACATACCTTCATTTAAAAAATACTTTATTTCAGGGGCGCCTGGGTGGCGCAGTCGGTTAAGCGTCCGACTTCAGCCAGGTCACGATCTCGCGGTCGTGAGTTCGAGCCCCGCGTCAGCCTCTGGGCTGATGGCTCAGAGCCTGGAGCCTGTTTCCGATTCTGTGTCTCCCTCTCTCTCTCTGCCCCTCCCCAATTCATGCTCTGTCTCTCTCTGTCCCAAAAATAAATAAAAACGTTGAAACAAAAAACAAAAAAAACTTTATTGCTAAAACCTGCTAACCATTATCTGAGCTTTCAGAAAGTCATAATCTTTTTGCTGGTGGAGGGTGCTCTTTTTTTGTAACAATAAGCGTTGACTATAAATCTTGGAAGACCATACTCTTGTAAAGCAAGACTATACTAAGTACATAAGTTGCCCAAATAAGAGGCAAAGGTCACCATCAAAACAAACAAGGGAGCTGGCTTGAAAAGCAACCTAAGTAGAGGGCTGGCTGAGCTTACTTTGTAAGAACTATGAGAGAGAGCAAGGCATGATAAAAATTAATATGTTTGTGTTTGTGAGATTGGCATGTTGACAGTAGGAAAGGGAAGAGGAAGAAATATAGAAGGACTGGTCAGAGGGTGCTGTAAAACTTCTCATGGAAAATGGGAAAAATAAAATACTTCATCAGCGAAGCTCAAGGGTATGAGCAGAAAATGTAGGGAAAAAAATACTGCAAATAAGGAAATTGACAACAGAAGACCCAAAAAGTAAAAATGACTTCTGAGAAAGCTTCCTATAGTATATGAGAACAAAAGGGCAATGAAACTCATACATGATCAAATTGTCATTAATTTGGGAAGCAAGCAGAGACACCTAAAAGATAATTCACTCTAATGTTGGGTATGTAATGTTGGGAAAGTTATACCACTACAAGAAATATCATAGTCAGTTGGGCAATTAAAAAGGTAGCCTAAGCATGGGAAATATAATAAAAGTTATAATGTTTTGCACCAACAACTGACACAATCAATGCACATTACACAGAATCGTTTCCTCATGCAGGTGAAGACTGAGGGCTTGCTACCCTCAGTAGGATGAATTATAAATATATTACTGGTTTGCAATAAATTACTTTGATAGGGAAATGCCCTGGCATTTAGGGGGCAAGTAATTAATTTTCTACAAGTAAGAAGGCTATATTTTAGAGAGCAGTGAGTAGGGGAATGACAGAGTTCTCAGAACTAAATTCTGGAACTCAAATGCATTTCCACCTAGCTTCTGTTTGGATCCATCCATAAATATTTGAAAATATGTTCCTTTGTCCACTAAAATCCAGAACATGAAACTCTATGTAAACTTGACAACTAAACATAAGAAAGCTCAGGTGTATTCCTTACATAAGAAATAGAACTTCACAGACCTGGACTTTGGTTATCTATCTAGTTGCATGTTTTTATTCATTCAGCAATTTGTGTTCTGTATACCAGATAGGATAGGATAGGATAGTTCATATCATTATACTTATGAGCAATAACCAGAGTAATTTATAAAAGTTGGTATCACATAGATGAAATTAGAAGTTAACTTTTTTAAATTAAATTAAAATTCATTATTTTATTCATTTAATTTTATTATTGTATTGTATTGTATCGTATCGTATCGTATCGTATCGTATCGTACTTATTCTTTTATTTAAATTCAAGGTAGTCACCATTTAGTCTTGTCTTCAGGAGTAGAACCCAGTGATTGATCTCTTACATATGACAACCAGTGTTCATCCCCAAAAGTGCCCATCTAAAAGCCCATCACCCATTTAACCCGTCACCCCCTCCAGCAACCTTCAGTTTGTTCTCTGTATTTAAGAGTCTCTCATGGTTTGCCTCCCTCTCTGTTTTTTCTTATTTTTTTCTTCCCTTCCTCTACCTTCATCCGATTTTGTTCTTTTTTTAAAATTTTTTTATTTATTTTATTTGTTTTTGAAAGAGAGAGAGAAAGACAGAACATGAGCGGGGAAGGGGCAGAGAGAGAGAGAGGGAGACACAGGATCCGAAGCAGACTCCAGGCTCTGAGCTGTCAGCACAGAGCCCCATGCGGGGCTCAAACTTACAAACAGTGAGATCGTGACCTGAGCTTAACTGACTGAGCCACCCAGACATCCATCTGATTCTATTTTTAAATTCCACATACGAGTGAAATCATATGATATTTGTCTTTCTCTGACTGGCTTATTTTGCTTATCACAATACACTCTAGTTCCATCCATGCTGCAAAAGGCAAGATTTCATTCTTTTTGATCACCAAGTAATGTTCCATTTTATATATATACACCACATAATCCTTATCCATTCATCAGTCGATGGACATTTGGGCTCTTCCCATACTTTGACTATTGTTGATAGTGCTGCTACACTGGGGTGCATATGCCCCTTCAAATCAGCATTTTTGTATCCTTTGGATAAATACCTAGTAGTTGACTTTATTTTAAAAGAAATATGAAGAGAAATTGTCAAGCCTGGAGTCTGTTCAGCCTTACTGTCCATGATGGTGTTTGAATTTGGTGGTGTAGGTAATGACCATAATAGGATATCATTTTACATCATAAAAAGTTTTGAAGTTGTTACATTATAGGCACATTTTATGTATCATCAAAAAATCAGACTATTCACTCCATAATTACTAACAAGTATGAAGAGGAATTCTGAATATTTTACTTGTTGGGCCTCATTTGAATTCTCTTGAAAAAGACATTGTAAAATCTTAACAAAGTTTTCACTTAATCTCCCAATTCTCACCACTGCAGGTATCCTGGTCTCATGGGAACAGAAAATAATCCCAATATAGAGCTTTCTTTACAATCAAGCTAAAATATATAACAATATGCATGTTCAGACACTAATCAACAAGAATTTGTTATTAGTGCCATCTGTTATTTGTCATTATGTTTTGATTATTTCAATCTGCCCCCAGGAATTTCAGCTGTATCTCAAAATTATTCTCTAGAGACTGAAGAAAATATGTACATTCTTAAAATAAAGAATATCTTAAATTTGGGAGAAAAACAAACCAGAATATCTATTTCTACTTATATGAAAATTTTGGATTTTAAAATCTAAGCAAATAGCACATTATCTAGCCCATTTTGTTATACTGTGAACTTATTTGTTTAAGAATAAAACCCTTCTCTTCTTGTTGTAGGTAAATCCCTTAGCACTTTATCATGCCTTTTGTAAATATATTGTGAAAAATAGCTATGAAACATACACTAAGTAACCTTTATACTTATTGTATAATTATATATTTCAGTAAACCTTGTATTATGAGATGTTTGGGGTTATGCTTTGGAAAAAAGAAGTAGAAAATAGTTTTCTTGTCTATAACTATTTGGGTTTTTTAATTTTTTAATTTTAATTTTTTTTTTTTTTTGAGAGAGAGACAGTGCAAGCAGGGTAGTGGCAGAGAGAGAGAGGGAGACAGAATCTGAAGCAGTCTCCAGGCTCTGAGCTGTCAGCACAGAGCCCAATGCAGGGCTTGAACTCATGAACCATGAGATCATGACCTGAGCTGAAGTCTGAGGATTAACTGACTGAGCCACCCAGGCACCCTTCTTATATATAACTGTTTTTTTTTTTAATTTTTAATTTTTTTTTTAATTTTTGAGAGAGAGAGAGAGAAAGAGAGAGAAAGTATGAGCAGGGGAGGAGGAGGGAGAGACGGAGACAGAATCTAAAGCAGGCTCCAGGCTCCAAGCTCTCAGCAGAGAGCCCAAGGCTCCATCCAACTCATGAACCGTGAGATCATGACCTGAGCCAAAGTTGGAGGCTTAACTGGCTGAGCCACCCAGGCTCCCCTCTTGTCTATAACTATTTGAACAAGTATTATGTCCACGTTATTTCTGTTTATATAATAATTCTCTGAGACCTCGCATGAACAATAAGAAAACATGTAACCTGAAATAAAAACCTTAAAGCATACTTCTTTACAAAACTTAAGTTCATCAGGACAAAGTAAGATAATTTCTCTTTTATTTCATAAGGCACAAATTCCCTAAATTAAATGATAAAATCAGAAACTTCATGTCTCTTTAGGGAAAAAAATGATTAAAATAAAATCAGCGTAAATTAATCCAACATGTGAACAATATGATCAGCTAATAAGTAATTCTTAAAATGAATATGAAAGAAAATTTTGAAGTATAAAGAAAAAGGTGGAAAATTAATAAATAGGTTAATATGGCCAAAAAGGTTGAAAGCTTGTTTTTACAACAATAATGCATGATATAAATTCAATAGTGAAATTATACATCAATCTCTATATATTACAATGAATGTGATACGTTATGCAAAAAATTTGATTTTTTTTAACGTTTATTTATTTTTGGGACAGAGAGAGACAGAGCATGAACGGGGGAAGGGCAGAGAGAGAGGCAGACACAGAATCGGAAGCCATCAGCCCAGAGCCTGACGCGGGGCTCGAACTCACAGACCGTGAGATCGTGACCTGAGCCGAAGTCGGACGCTCAACCGACTGAGCCACCCAGGCGCCCCAAAATTTGATCTTTAAAAACATATATTGATGTTTTTTCTGCACAAAACAAAAAATATCATTGTGCATATAACTGATTATCATTAGCATTATTATTTTTACATTTATATCATATTTACAAGGACTAAAACTGAGAGTTATTGAATTTATGTAGCATGTTAACTAGCAGGAAATGGTTAGTCAAGATACATTTGATGGTGCAGTTTGTAGAGCAATAATATGTGTGAAATTCAAATGGAAAAAGTGACTTTATCAAGTCAGATGATAAAAGTAGCAACTGCTTCTACAGTTTATATATATATATATATATATATATATATATATATATATAGTACAAAGAGAATGTATACAATAAATTCAAGGAGAATGTATAAAAGAAATTGTATGTAAATATATAGTTTCCCATATATACATTTATTTGTCTTATCCTCATATTTTCTGGGGTATATAAGAATTATACATCCACATTGCTACAAAAGGCCATATTTCATTCTTTCTCATTGCCAAGTAGTATTCCATTGTGTACATAAACCACAATTTATTTATCTATTCATATGCTAAGTGAAATAAGTCATACAGAGAAAGACAGATACCATATGTTTTCACTCTTATGTGGATCCTGAGAAATTTAACAGAAGACCATGGGGGAGGGGAAGGGAAAAAAAAAAGTTAGAGAGGGAGGGAGCCAAACCATAAGAGACTCTTAAAAACTGAGAACAATCTGAGGATTGATGGGGGGTGGGAGGGAGGGAAATTATGAGCATTGAGGAGGGCATCTGTTAGGATGAGCACTGGGTGTTGTATGGAAACCAATATGACAATAAATTTCATATTAAAAAAATTATACATGCTACTATGTAGTAGTATATTAAAATTGAACTGACTTTTTTCAGTCCACTCTTCCCCAATCTGCTACAGTGTTTTTTCCTAAAATGCAAATATGGTTAAATCATTCCCCTCATAAAAGCATTCAGAGATGGATGATCCATTGGCTTAGAATAAAATCCACAGTATAGAGAAAAGCATAGAAGGCCTTTTATGATCTGACCCCTGCCTAAATCTGCTGAGCTAATTTCTATACATCTATATATCTATATACATATGCCTATATATAAATAAACACACATATTTTTATAACCCATAGAGTATATTCTCATCGTTGCTAATCTATATACATATTGTTTTCTCTATTGTCCATCGAATGTATGTCTTGAGCTTTAAGAATCATCTTAAAGGTCAATTTTTTTTTCTTGGAACTTTTGCCAATTGATTGCGGTTTAATTGTGCTATTTGTTCTAATTCTCCATTCATAGTTCTGCCCAAGTACTATCCACTACTATACTATTCTGTCCAAGAACTATACTATTTTGTGATTAATTTGCTTTTCTCCCTACCCTATGGAAAATTGGAATGGTGTATTGTATGCCTTACTTAACATTCCAGTGCCAGGAACAGTAGATATTTCAAAATTTGTGAACATTGTAAATTTACATCTATTGAGCATTTCATTCACTCTTCACAATACCTATAATGTTGGTTACTATCACTGTAATTTTATAGATAAAAATTTTTTAAGATCACAATAATGAAGATACTGAGATTTGGACTCAGTTTTTGGTAATGCCAAAGTTCTTTTTTTATTACACTACATTGCTAAATTAATGTAACAATAAAATTTAGCAACTCATTTTGCTTTTTATCTCATTGATGATGCTATTGCTTCATCAGAAAGTAGACTTTCAATGGCAGTATTAGAGGAGTAACTCTTCCATATTTTTCTAAACTATAAGCTGTTTGCAAAATCATGGTACACCTTAGGTAAGGTAAAACCGTATTCATGGTTAGAGGCAGTAAATCAAAGCTGATCTACTTATCTATCTTTGATTTATGATGGATGAGTTCTTTCTCCATGGATGTTTGAGCAAAGTTGTTTCACTCACCCACGGATGATTTATTTTGGGTGATCCACTTGTCCAATGAAGATTTATTGCAGAGGATCCACTATCCAGTGTGATTAAATATGTGCATTTGGCTTGTCCAGAGGTAAGCAAGGAAAACTGAGACACACATGCACATTTTATCACAGTCTGAAATCACTGAACCAGCAAAAGTAAGGCCAGCAAGTAAAAACCAGCAAAGTAAGGCCATTTCTTGCGAAATTTTATGTGACCCCCTTTCATTAATATATTTTTATTTTACTATGCTGAATCATAATGGAATTTAAAATTATTAAAATGTTTTTCTCAATCTAATGGGCTAAAATATTATTTTAAATGAAATTTTGAGCAAATGATGTTCTCATCTATATTAGTGCAGAAAGTTATAAATAGATTTTGTAATGATTAAGAACCATGTGAAATAGTTTTGTTCAGTATGTGAACTAATGAATGGTTTCAATAAACATGTATTTAATGATTGATTCTTGTTACTTGTCAACCATTTTTAAAAATCACTATGTATTTCTTTTCCCCCAAATTTCAACCTGTATTTATGTTTTTATATATTTTTCTTTTCAATATGCATATCTGTTCCCTATAGAATTTTATCCAAATTTTGAAGAGATTATTTTCTTCCCAAAACAACTCCTTCATATATTTAGGCTCTTAATACTGAGGCAGATTTATTGGTAACTACTATAAGGATTGAGGTACAATTGAGTGTTCACTCATCCACCAGCAATGGTCAATGATCATATTTAGCTAACTTGTAAAGTATGATTTCATGTAGTATAGGATCAAAAAGTTCTAAAGAAATCAATATACATCTTCCCTATTCTTTCCCTTCATGTACTTGACCTCTTTATCTATCATGGGAGGATATTGGCTGAGGTTAGTACAATTTCATTTCAAGAGTACTGTTGATCTGTCTAGTTACTTATGTTCACCTAGATGGCTGCACCTTGATTCATGGTTTATTCTAATTTCTTCTCGAGATTCTATGGTATGCTAATATATCTTCAATTCCTATGTCTATATATGTATCTATATTTATATCTCATCTATATTATTACATATACATCTATCATCTATCATCATCTATCTATATTATCTATCATCTACCTATTATCTGTCTACCTATCTATCATCATCATCATCATCATCACCATCATCATCTATATCTATTTTTCTTTAAATTTTCCTTGTAAAACATAGTAAATATACTTTCTTATAAGTTTCAGGAGCTAAATGACTTTCAGAGTTTACAAAAATAATTGATAATTGAAACAAAAATCACCAGCTCTTTAAAAACTTTAACATTTGTTGTTTTGGTTTCAGTTTTTCTGTAAATCTTCTTATTTATGTTTTCTTTCAATATTTCCGTCACAGTTCACTGGAAGTCAGGCAATGTTGTCTCCTAATTTGATATGAAAAAGTCCTAAGAGAAAGGGAAAACTTTAACCTATGCCTTTACACTTTTATACAAGGTGTATTTATTTTTAACTGAAAGGAGTAATATTTTCCTTTTCTTTTTGGCTGTTAAGAAAAACACAGAAGAATTTGCTTTAGTTTGCATATGCTAGTTACAATTCTTTCCTAATTATGCCATTATTTCTCTGAACCTATGCTTTCGAGAAACATATTTCCCAGAAGCATTCTATTCTGACAACAGCTCTCAGAAATGGCTTTTATTACAAGATTTCCTTTTCCTTTTTCTTTGTTTTAAATTAATATGCTTCAATTTTTAGAGCAGTTTTAGTTTTGCAAAAAGTAAATAAATAAATAAACAAAAACTAGAGTTCCCTGTCCCTCACATACACTAT
The DNA here is from genome assembly GCF_007474595.2 of Lynx canadensis. Taxonomy (NCBI): domain Eukaryota; kingdom Metazoa; phylum Chordata; class Mammalia; order Carnivora; family Felidae; genus Lynx; species Lynx canadensis. The sequence continues at coordinate 115,179,875 of NC_044311.2, forward strand.
TTCTTTCCCCACTATCAGTATTTTTCACCATTATAATATCAAACAGCATAGCTTCATTACCTTAAAACTCCCCTGTGTTACACATATCTATCCCTTCCTTCTTCACTCTGAACCCGTGTTAACCGCTGACCTTTTATTTTCTCCATAGTTTTTCCTTCCCCAGAATATGTCATATAGTTAGAATGCAGACCTTTCAAACTGAATTTTTTTAGTTATCAATATGCATGTAATGTTCCTCTATGACTTGGTAGCTTTCTTTCTCTTTCTTTTCTTTCTTTCTTTCTTTCTTTCTTTCTTTCTTTCTTTCTTTCTTTCTTTCTTTCTTTCTTTTTGTGGTTTTCAAGACTTTATTTTTTAGAGCAGTTTCAGGTTCACAACAAAATTGAGGGTAAGGTACATAAACTTCCCATGTAACCACTGCCCTGCTATTTTGTTGCAACTGAGGAACCTATTTGACAGATCATAATCACACTAATTCAAATGCTAATCTCTTCTTGAGACACACTCAGAGACACGCCCAACAATAATATTTTACTAAATATCTGGGCATCCCTTAGTCCTCAAGTTGACACATAACATTAACCATTACAATGTTCTAGGAATTAGTACCTGTTATGAATGTTGGTCATGTATAAATGACTTGCTGTGAATGTGGCTGCATGAGGAGATGTTGGCAGGCTTAAATGCATTATCTTATAATCATAAATAGAAACATTAACATTTCTTGTCATTTGAGATAATATTAATCTTATTGTTTACTTAAGCTTTAAGAGAATCCAACTGATGGAAATGTCCATCTATAACATACTTGAAAAACAAACTACAATTGATATTCATGAAATCCTTTCCTTTGGTTAGAAAGATTGAATAGTATGCCTATGTGCTAACAGGTCATTTGGTTGTATGGACAAATACAGAATTTATGATATATATTTATATAAACACACATACCGCATGCCTCAGTAATATATGTCTCCTAAAGCATATATGTATATGATATGTATTTTATATGCATGCATATTGTACACATTGGATGGTACAGGAAGTTATTTGGAGGAATATACACTAACTGGACAACAGTGAATGTGTTTAGAAAGTGTGGTGAGGACTGAAATGGGAAGTTATTTAGAGTTGCCCTCATGTTGACCTATTACTTAGAAAATATTTAAAGCTTAGAACATATTAATGTAAAATGGCATAATTAAATATTACAGAAAAATAAAGAAAAAAATTAAAGTATACTATAGAGAAAAGATAAAAACTCTTCAAGATAAATACTTTGTAGAAAATGTGTGGATAGCATATTGCAAGCTATTGAATGCTTACGGCAGAGAATAGGGTAGGAAGACAATTTTATGTGCCAGTGAAGCAAATGTTTCTAGTCACCTCCATAGAGGTTTGATAATATAGGCTGTCTGAATTATCAGAAAAGGCAAAGCTTGCCTGATTCTCAGGGATCCATCAACCTCTGGCCATCATTAGCCTCCTATTTGATATTTCAATTTAGAATACCCTAGGCTAAATTTATCTTTAATAGTTGAAAAGTTCAGGGTTAACATAAGAGACAAGTAAGTACTATAATAATTTAAAAACCACTTAATACACTAAAGTAGGAATTTGCCAAATGGTACCCAAGAGGCCTAAAAAACTTAATTCATTTTCTAGAAGTACGTAAATTAATCCCAGGATGTAGTTAATAAACTGGGAGTCACTATTTCAATTGTAGAAGGAATTAATATTGTTAACAAATTTAGTGGAAAGAATCTTCGTTATTTATCTTTGTTTAAATTTCATTTTTAAACATTACTTATTCATGTTTTCTTAGGACTTTATTTTTTTTGTCACTTTTTTTTTCAAGCTAATAATTGTTAATACTATTTAAGTTGTGAGCAATAAATAAATCATTACTAGCTTCACGCTCGTGGTATTACGTTACAGGCTAGACTGAATCCTCGCAGTTCAATTAATAAACCTATTTTAAAATTGTCTAGTGGAATATGCATTCTGCCACAACTTCTTTCTGGAAACTCAAATGTATTGTATTGATTTAAACCCTTCATGTTACACGTGGTTTGATTTGTGTTAGGCAAAGAGACAAAGACATGTCAGAATAAGTTTAAGAAAATATAATTTTAAAACACATCTCTAGGGGTGGCTGGTTGGTTCAATCAGTTGAGGGTCTGACTTGATTTCAGCTCAGGTCATGATGTCACGGTTCATGAGATTGAGCCCCGTATCAGGCTCTGCACTAAGGGAGGCTGCTTGGGATTCTCTCTCTCCCTCTCTCTCTGCCCCTCCCATGAACACCCGCACTCTTTCTCACTCTTTCTCAAAATAAGTAAATAAATAAAAACCTAAAACAACACACCACATCTCTAGTAGTGAAACAAGTGGGAATAATTAATCACATGATCCAAGTTAATATAATTCCAATATTTAACACTTTCCTGTACTTGATATACAGATGCTCCTTGATGATTTTGATCTTAGAATTTCTATGCATTATAATTACCTTATCTGCAATTTCAAAACAATGAATTATAGAGCTCTAGAAAATATCAGTACTCTGCAATGTAAATTTATATAATAGTTTTTATTTCTATGCTTGTTTTTGAGAAACCAGTTAATGAGTTGAATCCAATTTTTTTTCCACAATGTATTCTCCAAGTGTGAGGTAATATCAAATCTCCCCTCACTAGCCCACCTTAAAGATTTTGAATTTGCCACACTCCACAACTGTATGAGCAAATTTCTTAAAAAACAATTTTCCCCTTTCCCTTTCTCTCTCTTTCTTTTTCTCTCATGTGTGTATATATATATATATATATATATACACACATATATATATATACTTTTTCTCTCATGTATATATATATATATATAATACAAATGAAAGACAGGTCATATATATATATATATACACATAATGATATATATATAAAACATTTTATATATAAAATGATATATAATGTATATGTGTTGTCTCTTATTGGTTCTGTTTCTCGGTAGAGTCCTGATGAATACAGAATCTCCTATTGCAGATTCTTCCGAAGTTTAGGGATAATATTCAAACTACTTATCAAGACATATAAAATCTCTTACTTTCTTTTTAATGTATCTAACTTTGGTACCTATTCATTTACCATATATATTTAATAATACCATACCAATTGATTTGCCATTTCTTGATATCTTATATTCTTGTATTTTATTATTGATTCACTTTTGTCATGCATTTCTTTTGTCATTCATTTATTCATACAAAACACAGTTTTGTGGAACTGTTATTTGCTAGAAACTGAGCTGATCTCAATGTTTGGGAAAGTAAGCCCTTCACTTATTATGCCTGTGCTAGATGGAAGAAATACTATTTTATCGCTTCTAGTCAGATCTGTACAATATGATAACCACTGGCCTCGCATGTCTGATGAGTACTTGGTATGTGTCTAGCCTGAACTGAGATGTGTTGCAATTGTAAAACACACTGGACTTCAAAGACTTAGTAACACATTATTAAAATTTATTAATTTTTCACAACTTACTTTTTATTCTTTTTAATGTGGCTATTAGAAAATGTAAAGTCACATATGTAAATATATTTTTTTGAGTTTATTAATGTATTTAGAGAGACATGTATTAAGTTTATTAATGTATTTAGAGAGCAAGTGAGCATGGCGGGGGGGGGTTGGGTGCGCAGAGGAGAGGGAAAGAGAATCCCAAGTAGGCTCTAAGCATCAGTGCAGAATCTGACACAGGGCTTGAACCCACAAACAATGAGATCATGACCTGAGTTGAAATCAAGAGTCAGATGCTCAACTGACTGAGCCAACCAGGTGCCCCTGTGACTTGTATTTCCGACTCCTTTGACTTCTCTGAGTAGTGCTTGGCTGTATAGTCATGTCTTCTCCATCATCCAGACCCTATTTCCCAGATGTTATAAGAGACTTACTTCATTGTGTTCCAATATGGATATCAGTAGTTAGTATGCCTTACAGTTGACCCTGGAACAACGTCAGGGCTACAGGCACCAATCCCCCATGCAGTCGAACAGCCATGTAAAACTTGACTCCCCCAAAACTCAACTACTAACAGCCTATTGTTGATCAGAAGCCTTATTGATAACATAAACAGTTGATTAAAATATATTTTGTATATGTCTATATACTGTATTCTTATAATAAAATAAGTTTGGGAAAAGAAAATATTATTAAGAAAATCAAGGAAAAGAAAATACATTTATAATATTGTACTGTATTTATTAAAAAAATCCATGTGTAAGTAGACCCACATAGGTCAAACCAATGTTCAAGGGTCAACTTCGTACTATTTGTGTTCATCCTTAATAAGCTTATTAGGTGAGTATTGTAAATTTTTCCATTTTACAGAAGGAAATACTGAATCTAAAATTGTTTGATAAATTCTTTTTCTATCATCACATTGTATAGTTGTTGGAATAGAATTCCAAAGACAGTTTAAAACCATAGCACCACCAGTGTCACCTCATATCTGCCAAAACACATATCGGATGAACAAATTTAAGTCTGAGTAGCAGATATTAAGTTTACATACCATGATTTACATATGCAGAAATTCAACTTCATACATTTTGTACATGGCTCGGAGGACAAGAAGTATTATGTAGGCTTTCTCTCATCTGAACCATGGCATCCCATCATCTCTGGCCTTTTTGGCCTGCCCCGTGTTGCTATAGGATTCCTGGTGAGGCATCTGGTTCTCACAGTTAAAGCGGGCCATTAGGCATAGTCTACCTCAAGTTTCAAAGTATTGAAATATCTTGGGTTTTTCTATTCACACAACAATAACATTCTTTTCCCTGAGCAAGGACATTTATTATGTAATTTGCTGTTTATTTGACCAGCATGATAAAGGGTTGGATTCCTTGGTCTCTTTTCTGAATTTAGCAAATAGATTAGCACATTCCTAAAGCTTCTAAATTTCTTCAGATTCTTCCAGCCTCACACCACGTAAAATAACACCTTTACTCTGTATATAGCAGAAATTTCCTTTATTACATTCCCCACATGACTATTCTGAGTAAACAAGCTTTCTGAATCCTTTGCTATTTGGAATGCTGGGATATACTAGTATTTTTTTCCCTACTTAAATTTTTTTTTAATGTTTATTTATTTTTGAGACAGAGAGAGACAGAGCATGAGCAGGGGAGGGGCAGAGAGAGACGGAGACACAGAATGTGAAGCAGGCTCCAGGCTCTGAGCTGTCAGCACAGAGCCTGACGCGGGGCTTGAACTCACAAACTGTGAGATCATGACCTGAGCCGAAGCCGGACGCTCAACCGACTGAGCCACCCAGGCGCCCCTTTTTTCCCTACTTAAACCTAAGACAATTTTCAAAGTTCGTTTTTTGCGCCATTTATTTTACAAGTAAAAACTGAGCATTGACTTATTTTTTCTCAGCTGAGTTAATACATACCTTATCCTTAAAGGCTTAATCGCTTGAGATATACAGGGAAAATAATAATCATAATCATAAAAAATACTTTGAATTAAAAATGCATTAGGTGTGAGCACCTAGGAGGCTCAGTTGGTTAAACACCCAATTCTTGGTTTTGGCTCAGGTAATGATCTCACAGTTCATGAGTTCAAGCCCAGCACCACCAGCACAGAGCCTGCTTGGAATTCTCTCTTTTCTTCTCTCTCTCTCTCTCTCTGACCCTCACCCACTGGAGAGTGTGAGTGGGCATGTGCTCCCCCTCTCTCTCTCTCTCCCTCAAAATAAACAAATAAACTTTAAAAAAAGATGCATTGAACAATGTGTCAGAATACCTTCTATACTTGTGGGCTGAGTTTTCTCCTTTTCTTTCACTGTTTATTTTTTCTCTATTAAAGGATCCCTAATTCTGTGTTCATTTGTATTTGAAAATTTCTCTCAGGTTTTATTTGTTATAATTACTGTTTGTTTAAAGCAATCTGCCCCCACTATGCCGGGTGAAGTGATTCCTGGATGTTAGAAAATTCTCGTCATTTTCTGAGAGTCAGTACTTGGGTGATGGGAAAAATCACCTCTCCATAATTTATATCCATCTCACAGCTTTAGGATCTGGATGAAAATACCAACATTGCCTGCCGCCTTCTACAATCAAGATGCAAGGAGGGAGTGTCATCTGATCTTGATGTTCTTCCCAGTGAGTAATCCTTAAATGTCATCAAGGGTCCCTGTACTTTTTACCACAGGTAGACTCGGCTTGAAGCATCATCATAGTCACCTGTAGTCATCTTGTTCTGCAGCTTCTAGTTTATTTCTACATAGAATTAGGAATTACTCAAAATTATAATCTCCCAGTGACATTTTGTCATTTGTCTAGTGACACAATTCATCAGTTGATTTATTCATTTTGGAATACTTTTTTTTTTTTCTTTTTTCAATGGAGTTACAGATGGGAGGGAGAAAAGATATTTTGTATTCATTTTGCAGTCTTGATACATTCTCCAAACAATTTTATTTGTATTTTCTAAAACACAAATTTACAATCTCTTGAACTGTTTAAAATCCTTATTGGCTGCCTCTAGCCCCCAGGGTAATAACTAAACTTAATAGCACATCACACAAGACCTCCATGATTTTCCAACTTCTTTAGCTTAAACTCTTGTCAGTCTCAAACCCCATCCTCTATTAGTCACAGTAGACTACAGAGTTTATAATTCTTAAAATCAATATGCTCCTTCTTTTCTTTTATGGCAGTATTTTTTGCCTGCTCTTTGCCTGGCTTAAATTCCCTCAAGTTTTATGACACCACTATAATGCCAATCTGACATTACAGGATGAATTCTTTGACTTTTCTCTCAACCTAATGAGATTCCTTCTCCGTGCAATTTTAACATCCTAGGCATATATCTATTTCAAAGATGTTATTACATTATGTTGCAATTTTTCACATAAATGTCGACTTACAAGGCTGTTAGCTCCTTAAGCAAAAACTATACCTTAGTTGTCTTCATAGTTTCAGTGCCGAGAGTCTTACTGTATATGTGCTAAAATATTACTGAACAATTCAATGAGCCATGACATAGTCACAAAATATTGCATATATGGTAATCATATCAACATAGGAGGATAGAATAACTGTGTCTCAGTAACAATTGATTTCAGAAATACTGTGTCATACCAAAGTTAATCACAGGAACTTCGTTTTAGGTCAGTCTCCACTGTTTGTTTTTGTGGAGACAGAATGACTTTTGATCAAATCTGAAAAGGAAAATGAAATCATTCTGAGGTGTTATCTTCATCAATTAGAATAGCCTAATCATCTTTTATCTTTGTATAGAAGTATTCCTGAAACTTAGTCATCTTATACCTCTTTTCTGGAATGTCTTTGAACTACCTTCCTCTAGTCCAATGCTTTATATATGTCTTGATAAAGAAAAAAAAAAAATATATATATATATATATGTGTGTGTGTGTGTGTGTATTAAGGTTCAATGTTACCTTATAAAATAAGTAAATTTTCATTAATAAAGATCACATTTTCCATTTTCTAAATAGCTAAATATTATTTTTCCAATCAAATCTACTTATAATTACATTTATCTAAAGTTTGTTTTTCTATTTTTACTAAAGATTTGAATTTCTCCTCTGCCAGAGAACCTCTTGCCTAAGGAAATATATCTACTTATTTATTAATTTAATATCAATCTCTTATGAAAATAAGAACTTTTGTCAGTGATCACCAATGCTTTGAAAGTTAAGAAGGAGAAAAGGCAAAATACACTTGGAGATAACATCTTTGAAATACAGATTATTTAGAGACCATGTATTAATATTATATTGGAGTCCTCTCCCAGATCTACAAATAAGTTGAAACTTTTAAAATACTAAAATCAGGGGCACCTGGGTGGCTCAGTTGGTTAAGCGTTTGACTGCAGCTCAGGTCGTGATCTTGCGGTCCATGAATTCAAGCCCTGCGCCGGGCTCTGCGCTGACAACTCGAACCTTAAGACTGCTTTGCATTATGTGTCTCCCTCTCTCTCTGGCTTTCCACCACTTAACGCTCTGTCTCTCTGTCTCTCCCTCAAAAAATAAACATTAAAAAAATTAACAAATAGAATACGAAAATCAATTAAGCAACTGATTAACATCCTCATAGTCAAAATAAAACCTTTCCTTAGGTTTCATGGCATACGTAATTTAGAGTTCACTGGTATCCACCGATAAAAATAATCATATCAATTTTTGTCTTAATCATTTCCATAACAGACTCATGGTAGAAGATTGTTCATTGCTTCTGTCAAATTCAAAAGGTAAATTTGAGGAAGTATCAAGTAGCAAATGCAGCATATTTTCCAATGTAAATGATAACTGGGATTATTAGACATGGAATTGTGAAGATAAGCTTTTCAAGGTATAAACACATATCTATTATTGTGTAGTTTGTGCTAACATGAAATATTTATTGTCAAAGGAGAGATTTGATTTCTCCATATAGTTTTTTTAAATGTTATAGTTTTTGAGCAACGTGCACATCTTTGTCATAGCTTTGATATAAAGTTCACTACAATTCCAACAGAGGTCTTGGACATAACAAGGAAAGGAGAATATGCCCCTGTTGGTGGAGAAATTCAGTGGAATTTTGAGGGCCCACTCTACTCTGCTGGATGCTGAATTTTTGTGTCAGGCAAACAGAATTTTATCCACCGTGCAAATAACAAGATCTAACAGTCCCTTAGTGCTTTTCCCGTGCCCAATTATGGTTTAAGTGCTTTCAGATGTCAATTCATCGTTAGAATCATATTCATTTTTAAATAAGAGTTGAAGTAACTACTTTTTTTCAGAGAAGTGAATTAATTCACACAGAGTTAGACAGCTAAATTAATTCAAGGATTTGAAGAATCTAGGGAGTCTGTTTCTAGAAATGTGCTTTTATATCTTAAGCCATATATACAGGTTAATAAAAACAGATAAATTGAGTAAAAAAAAAAAATCCAAACAAAACCTTATTAAAATTCCTCCCTATCTAATTAAAAGATTGAATAAAAAGAAACACATCTGGAGTCAGCTTAGATATGTTGAAATTTAGACAATGGGGAGATATAGTGTATATATGGTTAAGTTAACTTATTTGGAAACCTGAAAATTTATTTCTTCCTAAATAAAAATACCACCGAATTGCCAATATGCTCCTGTTTCTTTCTCACAGATGTGAAAGTTGCAATGATATTTAGTAATTTGTTTATCCTACCTGTGAAGAGTGAAGGAATTTGTCGATATTCACATCATAATGAGTTACTTTTATCTAAGAATAAATTGCAATGGTAAACTGAAATTTTTAACAAAATATAGAAATGTTTACTCTATTGCCCTCGGTAAACTTTTTTCTCATTCAGATGTCCACTGATCTAAAATGTTATTTTTTCCAACTAGACCAGTACTTTTCAACTTACACATGGCATAGCATAAGTATAACATGGCAATTTGTATAGGAACATTGAAGTAACCTGGCACAGATTTTTGAGGCAATCATATGTAATTTAGTAAAAACATATTTTGCTTGCTATCATAGCAATAGAGAAGACAACTGAAACGCAAACTTTTGAATGTGTTACATACCGAATCAGATTACAATTTCAAAAAATTTTCATATTTGAAATATGATTATTTACATACTTTTACTGACCAAAAATCTTTATATATATATATATATATATATATATATATATTTACATTTATTTATTTTTGAGAGACAGAGAGACACAGACATTGAATAGAGGAGGAGCAGAGAGAAAGGGAGACACAGAATCAGAAGCAGGCTCCAGGCTCTGAGCTGTCAGCACACAACCCGAAGCAGGGCTCGAACCCGCAAACTGTGAGATCATGACCCGAGCCAAAGTTGGACGCTCAACCGACGGAGCCACCCAGGCACCCCGTGACCAAAAATCTTTTATGTCAGGTTTTATGCTTGAAATAATGTCTTCAAAATCTTGATAATTCCATTCAATAGTACACTTTTTTTAAATGCAAATTTTTGGGTAGCATATGGAAGAAAATCACATTATAGCTCTGATAAAACAAAAACAATGAATTATTATTAACCACACTTCCCAAAGGAAAATTGCTGCTTTGAACTTTGTTAGTAAATATTAACCTACATTCGAAACAGTTCTTTAATATTTCATTGCATTTAAATGTCAGTCAAAAGTATAGGTTATTGCTTAGTATCATTCAATTAATTTTAAACTGAGGGAATTCACACTGTTTTCAATTCCTTTTTAACTTAATACCTTTTGATAAAACAATATATTTGTATTAACCAATTATACTGTAAGAAAGAAAAGAAAGCTGTGTTTTGATGAGCACTCTCTTGATCTGAAGATGATGAGTCTTAGATGATTGGTTATGTTATTTTGATAGCATGTAATATACAATTTAGGTCAATAGGCAGGCTTCAGACTCTTCTGTCATTGAAGCTGAATTGCACGTGTGCGCACACACACACACACACACACACAGTTTTTCCATAAATTGACCTAGTTCTCCATACTATTTAATCATCTTCAAATGTTTAATATATCATTTTGAGTAATTTATTCAAAATAATTTAAGAAATTATGTGGAGAATGAACAATGTTCCCTATTCAATAAATCTATTGCTATTAACTGAGCAACACATAATCATCTATCTATATTTGAGAAAATATCTATTTTCAAGAAAAACATTATGGATTTAATAAACTTCAGGGTAGCATCTCTCTCATTGATTCATTACCACTATATTAACTCATACTGTCATGTAAATGTGGCACCTTTTCTTTTCCCATTAATTCATTGGTCCCAAACAAACACTAGCTTTTTTTAATTATTATCATTACTGACCTAAGCCATGGAATATTCTGGAAATGCAAGCCAATCAGAATCTAATTAAAATAAGTCAGTATTAGATTTGTGTCAAGTTGAAAATTCAAATATTCCCATGTTTAAGTTTCATAAAATTTCTATTAGTTTTTCAAATTTCATAAGCACGTGAAATCATTTTCTAGAGTATATAAAACCTATTGAATCAAAAAAGTAAACACAGAACAAAGCTAGGAAAGATAAACAAAACCAGAAACATGGATGAAGAGCCTAAAGGTCTATTTTCTTATTTTGACCAGAAGAAGCAGAGAAAATTAGGTTTATAAAAATACGTAGCAATTTTTACAAATTTATTTCTTGTATCTGATTGCGTTGCATTGTGCTTTCAAGAAGATCAGTTCTAGTTTGACCTCTGTTAAATCTCAAAACATCCAATTGTTTTCAATGCCATCATTGTTTTCTTTCCCTATGATTTTATGTTTTTCCTCCATGCCATTCTTTACAAGGTTTCTAGCATTATATATCTGTAAAATATCATTAAGTGGATGGAAAATTGAAGGAGATTATCTCACTTCCCTATAACAACTACAGACAAATACTGCATTGATATTTGGTTTAGACTCTCTCAATATATAATTATATTCAAATTGTAGATAGATACCTTTCACTCCCTGAGAATGAATGCAAGTTGCCAGTGCAGGAAACAGATGTCAAAATAAATTGTTCATATCAAAACAGTGCAAGAAACTCTAACATGTACTCTACTAATACTACTATAATGATATGCAAAGGGCATTTCATCACTCTGTTCTGTATGAAATCAGCATGAAGAGGAAGGAGATGAAGAAAACTAAGTTTATATGACCTGTCACCAAACGAGAGGAAGGATTGTATTGATGGATCGACAAATAGACACTGTATTCTGTGTCTTTTTGTCTCTGCAGATATCTTGTCTATCTGGTCACCAAACAAGTTGGCATATGATACTATGGTCTGTATCTTGGGAAACTCATGGTTCTGGAATATGTCTCCAAACAGGAAGCAATAAATAAAATCTATGAACGTGGAACTCCCTGCTCATCAATTCACCTTTCTTCCTTGACTCTTTGGGAACTTGATTCAGGAAGAGGAATGCTTGACACAAATTTCTGATTACCTATGGCATCTGTACTGTCCCCACAGATCCCCAGCCTGGAAAATAAGCTTTCCATTTTCTCTTCCTCTCTACCTATTGGATACATATGATCCCTATACAATATATGATTCTCACATTGTTGAAGAAAGGCTCAGGTTTGAGTTGGTCAAGTTTGACACTTGATATGAAAGCCAAGGGAACCCTAAAGAGGAGGAATTAAAAAAGATTGAACCCAATTGTTTTAACATACCAAAATATCATTTCTGTTCAGGTATAACCAGAACATTAGAGATTGCTTGAGGAATCACAAGAAGTTGACAGTGAAATTTCAGCCTGGTATTCTGATATCATTGCTTAATCTGTACTACGGTTGCTGATTTTACTGAAAGTTTTCTTGCTTCAAGGGGCTATCAGTACTACTCCAGACCTGCCAAGGCACATGGAATGGAGATGAGTATAGCTGGATAGTAAGCAGGGGATATTTGTTCAAGGCCTGGTGAGGAGTTTAGACTTTACACAATTTTGAGCAGGTTGGCTAGTGTTCCAATTTATTCATGCTTCCCATATGGGAAACTTACTATTGGCAATAATTTAGTTCAGAAAAAAGCAAACAGTGAAAAATAGTAGCCTAGATAAATATGGAAATAATATAAGCCATAAGAAGTTGTGGTAATTTTTCTAACATACATTTTGGTAAAGAAGACACATTTTAGAATTGTATGAATATTGTCATGGAAAGAAAGCAAAGAAGGATTGCTCGGATGTTTTGCCCTAAGCAACGAGTGAATGGTAGTGCCAGTTGATTGGGAGTGAGGGTGAAATGAAGACATGTCAGATGCATATGACCCTTTGACTTTCAAGTGGAGATACCAATTTATATAAGTAGGTCTTGACAGAATCACAAAAGCTTATAAAGCTATTTTTTCTCTTAGGAAAAACTTAGATATGGAATAGAAACATGATTGTTGACTTCAATTTTCACCTTAACCCTTAATGACACACTGCATTCTATTGAAATTTGAGTTTGAAAACTATTTACTTTATTCTGATTGGCAAGTTATTTTCATAAAAGGCTTACAAACAGTTCCAGAAAGTAAAAGGATTATATTTATTTTCACCAAGAAACCTATGTTTTTTTAAGTCATATTTTTATTTATTTTAAAAGGCAGACCATGCATCCATTGACAATGAATGGATAAGCAAAATGTGGTATAAACATAGGTGGAATATTATTCAACCTTAAAAAGAAGGAAAATTCTACTAAGTGCTACAACATGAGTGAAACTTGAGAACACTATGCTAAATGAAATAAGCTAGTCAGTAAAGAACAAATACTGTATTTTTTCCCTTGTATAAGGTACTTACAGTAGTCAAATTTATGGCGACATAAAGCAGAAAAGTGGTTTTCAGGGGCTCAGGGGAGGGAAAATTGGGTGTTGTTGCTTAATGGAAATAAAGTTTCAGTTTTACAAGATGAAAGGGATTCTGGAGATGGAAGGAGGTAATGGTTGCACAAGATTATTAATGTGTTTAATACCACTATATTAACTTAAAAATGTTACTTAAAAATGGTTAAGTACTTAAAAATGGTTACTTAAAAATGTGTACTAAAAAATGGTTAAGATGGTCAATTTTATGTTATGCTAATTATACTACAGTAAAAAACGGAAAAAGAATAAAAAATAAGGAGAGCTTGCAACAGAAAGACCCCCATATGTTTATTTTTAGAAAGACTACAAAACTATTTGAAATAATTTTCAATGACTTTTACTGGTATTTTTATAAGGCAAAAAAACCCAACACAAAATGAATAAATTAATATATTTATTAAGACCAAGTTGTTTCTTAAACATATACAAGGTGTTGTTGGTTAATAGAAGAGAGGAGTAATACAGTGGTTGATTTGTACTATAACAACCCTTTCAGCATGAAATATATACATAGACAATACATACAATACAGACAGACACACATACACTTGTATATATACATACATATGTTTTGAAATGTAGGATTTATTATTTAGGTATCGTTTTTATTTTTATTTTATTGTGCCCTCACAGACAATGAGATAATTGCTATTGAAAATTTAGTTTGTTGCTCCCAGTTTCCAAGAGGAAGGAGAATACCATGCCATGTAGGACCACATGGCAGGTGCCCCAGGATCTGTCAGGAGGCAGCAAAAGCAATGGGAAAGCATGGACAAGAGGCTGTATTGTGGTTTCCATGGTAAAGGCAAAGGGAAGTCAAGGTGGTAAGCGGCATAGAATTGTCTAGTTTTAACTAATTTCAGTGGGCATGGAGGCTGTCTTGAGTTATCTGGTACCTGGCTATGAGATAGTGCTGGGTCAAGAGATAGTGGCTCAACCTTTGAGAGCTTGATTAGGGAGGTAGTTGGCTACTATGGACTCTGGATTGGTTGGTTTGCGCGTGAAAGGTGCACTCCATACCTACCTTATACGTGTCATCCTTTTATCATCAAAAGTATAATGAAAAAGCCAAAAGAGAAGAAAGACAGTTAAATTACAAAATCTGTAAAGCAAGAGGAACCGAGTGACACTGTTGAATATCTGCTCTTTCGTGGGGTGATTATTACTGAGAAGCTAACCTAATGCTGGGATAATATAAATTCTTTTAAAATACATTGACTACCTACCTGGTACCAGGAACTATTATTTGCTAGAAACAGAAAGATGAGTAAAATGCTCTCTGACCTTCAGGAGTTTACAAGTTCTAGAGACTACCAATAAGCAAACAGATAATCACAATGATACTCAGGGCTTAAAATGGCACTTGTGCATTTCTTGTTCACATTGTTCCTCAAGATCTTCAAAACATGCAGGGCTTTTCACAGCTCTGCTCTAGGCAGCTTCTATATTATGGGACAAAATCAACAAGTTCAACCCCAGAAGCCTGATGAAATTGTTAAATGGCTATTAAAATTTTTGCTCAGAGTTGGCAGACTGGTCACTTCTGCTCTTATTTCCTCGGCCAAAACAAATCACACACCAACTTAGTTGTTAACATAGCAAAACAGTGTAGTTCTCCTACTAGAAGGAAATAAAATTACACAGCAACAATCAGGAATATATATGTATATTCTCTCTATATTTATATAGAATATATATAGTCTCTCTATGTATATGGAGAGAGGAGGGTCAGGCAGTATATCGTTATTGAGGACTATATTGGAGAACAACAAAGTAATCCGTCAATGTAAATACCTAGTTGGTTACTTTAGGCCTTATTTTTTCCTCCAACAGCTAATGTTATACGTGTCTCTTCATGGATCTGTTCCAGAATTTTACTGGACTCTGTACCCCGGGGTATATTTTTGTAGGGTAATTTTGATCAAGTAGTCTTATTACAAAATCTGAATGACATAGCACAAAGTTTTCTCTTCTCCACATTTCTGTTGGCTTTTTCCAACTTTCTGAAATTGGATAATTTAATAGTATGAAGCGGTGTGTCACATTTTCAAACTGCCCGTTCCTGATTTTGTCAGTTTCACTATCGGTTTTCTTGTTCTTTTTTGGCTTGTTAGCAGAAGTTCCTGTATGTTATAGATGTTCAACATTGTCACTTTTAGATACTACAATTATCTTCTTCAAATGTCATTTGTTAATTTTACCATTCATGACCATATCTTTTTGCTCACTCTCACATCCAGTCAGCCACTGAATATTGTTCACTCTTTTGCTCTATGTCTCTCAAATCTATCTACTTCCATCCATCCCCTCTGCCTATATGTTAATTTAGTTTCATATCATTTATTGCTGGACTACTGTAGTAACTTCTTACATTTTTCCCTGTCCCTTTTTACATCTTCAGTATATTTTGCATAATAAAACCAGAGTAATGGTACTGTAATAAATAAGAAAATAATAACACAGACCATCATTTATTTAGTGTTTGTTATTTGCCAAACACTATTTTAAGCCCTCTACATGTATTTAGTAATATATTCTTCAAAACAATCCTGTAGGCATGTACCATTAAGACTCTTCTTAATATTTGAGTTGAGTAAACGAAGTTTGAGGGCACTGTAGCAATATGACTAATACTAAGAACTCTAGCACCATACTGCTAGATACGATTATTTATTGTTTGTAAACTATCTCTCAAACTAAAATTCTAATCGTATCATCCTACAAGTTAAAAAAGATTCATGTTTTGGCATTACTTGTAAGGAGTTCCAAATTTCACCTCTCCTTATATTCTAGTCTGAACTTTTTATATGTCTTCTTGTGTCTGAAAATCTATGTTGAGAGCTGCTTTCTCATGACTCCATGTTTTGTGTTTGCCATTCTTTCTTCCTCGAATTCTCCCTTCTTTCCCATATCCATCTGGCTCACGTTTATTTAACATTCAGTAAAGAGTCACTTTCTTTGGGAAACTTCCCAATGTCTACAGGAGGTACTCCTCTTATGTATCTTCACAGTATCTCTGAATTGTCTTAGCATAGAATAGATTTCACTGTATCTTAATTATCTGACTGCCTTCTTTTCTGATATATTAGCTTTTTAAGTTTTGAAAAGACAAAGATCCTGTTTTAGTGTCACCTGTGATCCCCAAACAAATGCTATGCCTGTCACATACTAGGCACTCAAGAAAATGTTGTTATGGAAAGAAAGGAAAAAAGAAAACCAAAGAAGAAAAGAAGGAATCAAATCAAGTCCAATTTTAAAATTATATAAATAATTTGAAAAGTTATATAAAAGTGTTTCATCATGGAAAAGAGTGTTCTTAAAATAATAACAAGATCAATAACACCGTGCACAAATGAAGAAAATGGGTAGAGATCACAGTAGGAAAATGGCCTGCTGCTGAAACAGACTTTCTCTTTAAGAATGCAGGCCAGAGCCTAGTCGAAGCACAAATTGTGTCTTTCATGTTCTGTTTGTCTGACCTGGTTAAAAGACATCTGTCATGTGTGAGCTGGCCAAAGGACATCAGCATATGCCATTTTCAAATTAGGGATAAGCTGCCAGGATCAGTTCTGGTTGCTTGCCCTTGCCAACATTTTGTGAGATACATGCTTGTTTCTCCGCACAGTTGCCAGTCTCCTGCCTGCTGTGAGCCAGAGACCGAACAGGTTCCACCTGGACCTCTATGCTGCCTTGCTTTCTGACATGTCAGGTCTTCTTATCTTCTTTTAACATCTCTACTAACAGCAGACTGAAAAATAACACAAATAACATTGGGTACGCTGCTCATTCTTTTATAATCTTGTTGCTTTAAAACCAAACAACTAGGTTTAAAATAAAATGATTTATCTCCAAGATTGACATATATCTGATGATAATAATTTCTTTTTTTGTCAATTGGTTCAGTAAGAATCAAATTTATTTTCTAAGTTATGGATCTTTCTTGAAGATATAAGGCAAAAGGAGTTTGTTATAATGAGGAAGAGTTCAGGTAATAAGATAAATTTCTGTCCGTCTCTCCAGGTAAGCAGCTTCGATATTTCCTGATAGCTGGTCATCACCATATACAATTGTGACCCTAAATATGCTGCAAATGCCACCATATACAGTTGTTACTCTAAATACGCAGGCGAAGGAGAGGAAGAGGGAGTTAGATTTACTCAGCCTTGTATTCACCAGCCAACAGCATCCTACCAGCCAAGAGTCTCCACCTGATCTGGATGTAAAATCAAATGAATTGCTCATAAAAGGAAATTTTCCAGTCACTTGTTCACAAACCTGTGCTTCCTTCATACGGTTTCACGTAAAATTTTCAGCGATCTTGTTTTCCCCAGCTTTATTGAGACATAATTGACATATAAAACTGTTTAAGTTTAAGGTATACAATAATTTGATATATGCTAAGTGACTACCACCATATTAGTTAACACACCCAACGGTTTACATAGTTACAATTATTTTTGTGTGGCAAGAACTTTTAAAATCTACTTTCTTAGAGACTTTCAAATATATAATATTGTTAGCCATAGTAATCATGTTGCAAATTATACCACCAGAATTTATTTGTAACTAGAAGCTTTTACCCTTAAAAATATTCTTTTTCTTCTTCTCTTTCTCTTCTTTCTTTCTTTCTCTTTCTCGAAAGAGCAGGGGAGGAGCAGAGAGGGAGAGAGAGAGAATCCCAAGCAGGCTCCATGCTCCGCATGGAGCCCAATGTGTGGCTAAATTCCACAACTCTGAGATTATGACCTGAGCCTAAATTAAGAGTTGGATGCTCAATAGACTGAGCTACTCAGCCACCCCTCTTTTCCCTTTTAATGAGATCATTTTTGGAACAATTTTGGGAGGTTTTGAAAATTATGTGTGACTTTTTTCAGTCTTTATAAAAATAATTAATTTCAGGGGCACCTGGGTGGCTCAGTTAGTTAAGTGTCTGACTCTTGATTTCAGATCAGGTCATGATCTTAGGCTTCCTGGGTTCAAGCCCCGAGTTGGTCTCTGTGCTGGGGGTGCAGAGTCTGCTTGGAATTCTCTCTCTCACCCTCTCTTTTTCTCTCTCTCTCTCTCTCTCTCTCTCTCTCTCTCTGCCCCTCCCCTGCTCACACTTTCTCTCTCTCAAAATAAATAAATAAATAAACTTTAAAAATTAATTAATTTCAAATTAATTTTGATATGGCTATGCGTATTCTGTTGAGCAATGCTTTCAGAAATAAATCAACAATCTCCCACTAGAATGAAACAATCTGAATTGCAAATGAATAGTTCAATTTAAAGTGGAAAAGCATTTTGGGGTAAATACCTAGTACTAAAATTGCTGGGTCATAGGGTAGTTCTATTTTTAACTTTTTGAGGAACCTCCATACTGTTTTCCAGAGTGGCTGCATCAGTTTGCATTCCTATTTCCACAGAGTAAGAGGGTTCCCCTTTCCTCACACCCTTACCAAAACCTGTTGTTTCTTGTGTTGTTGATTTGAACCATCCTGACAGGTGTGAGATGATATCTCATTGTATCTTTGATTTCTATTTCCCTGATGGTGAGTGATGTTGAGCATCTTTTCATGTGCATGTATATGTGGAATTTAAGAAACAACATAAATGATCATGGGGGGAAAAAAGAGAGGTAAAACAAGAAGTAGACTCTTAACTATAGAGACCAAACTGATGGTTACCAGAGAGGAGGTGGGTGGGGGGATGGGTTAAATAGGTGATGAAGATTAAGGAGGGCACTTGTTATGAGAGTACTGGGTGTTGTATGTAAGCATTGAATCACTAAATTGTACACATGAAACTGATACTATACTTAAAATTTATGAAATTTAAATAAAAGTAAAAATATAAAGTGGCAAACCACATGATTATCTTGATCAAGAAAAAGTACTTTATTCTATTCAATATCCATTTTTGATTAAATCTAAACACAAGCACAACTCAATGCATTCTATGTCATAAAAATGTGTCAATATTCAAGTAGCCACACAATTAAAGTTTTGAAAGCAGAAGTATTATTTTGTAGTTCTAGGAAATCCGATTATAAACTTTAGATAAATAAAAATAAGAAATTTAATTTTACAGATAAAATGTTTCCATAAAAAATGAATTGAAATGTATTATTTAATATATTCTTTAAAATTTTTTAATGTTCACTTATTTTTGAGAGAGAGAGACAGACACACAAACAGAATATGAGCAGGGAAGGGGCAAAGAGAGAGGGATACAGAATCTGAAGCAGGCTCTGGTCTCTGTGTTGTCAGTCTGATGTGGGGCTCGAGCTCACTAACCCCAAGATCATGACCTCAGCCGAAATTGGATGCTTAACAGACTGAGCCACCCAGGTGTCCCTAATATATTCTTTTTAATATATTCTTTTTATTGTTAGTATAATTGAAATATAGTAGGTGAAAATATGGAAAAATCACAATCCCACTCAGAGAACATAACAAGGTCTTCAATATGTGAAACATTACAACGTTTCTCTCTTCACTGTAGGCTTCTCATGCTGATAAGTCAAAATGCAAAGAAAGGATTTCTTATCCTGGAAGAGTTAATTGAACATTATTTACTTCATATGCTAAGGTTACTGCTGCATAATCAGAGGAGTGAAAAGATTGTCTGGAATTCAAGGACTGCTGGGGGTACGTACTTGTGTTTCTATTCCTTGTGATAACAGTCATAGGTGCTTTCTGGGATCAATTCCCAAGTACATGTTATGCTCATACCTCTGTACCTCATGGTCTTTCTTTGAGGAAACTCCGGTAAAGAGGTGGATAACAGTAATTAGCTATGCTTCAGGGGATGCCCACAGCCCCTTTAAGAGCTGGTGTAGCCACTTCCCCAGCTGTTATATAGGCTGGTTGCTAACAGCTGTGCATTCTTAGGAGGTTTGCCACTCTTCTCCTCCAACAGATGGAAGCTACCTTGCTCTCACCCTAGACCTCAGCAAATGACCTGACATCAAGGTAGGATAAAGTGTGTTGTATAGTTTTTGTCCTACAGCCTCTTTGTGGGATTAGACTAAAGCTAGTCTTCAGAGGAGACACATGCTTGCTTGCTTGCTTAGCAAACCCCACCGCCCCCCCCCCCCAACACCTTATCCCTCACATTTTTCTGAGGGCACTCCCTTAAACTCTCTACATCCCTTGAGTAGATGAAAAAAAAAAAAATTACCATCACAGGCTTTGCATCTAGAGAAGCTGATCTAAACCACATGACATTTCCTCTGAGGAAGGCCCCTACGTGTGTGGGAACTCCAGACTCTAGACAGAGGCTGCATAGGGTAGGAAGGAGGAAAGTGGCTCACTAGGAAAGCAAGGGCAGTTAGAAAGTGGCTGTTCCATGTAAAGGAGGCTTATGTCTGCTCTTCCAAGGTGTTAAATCCTAAAGGGATGACCTAATCTCCAGAGAGCTTTGAAGGATTCAAAAGCAGAGGGACTTCTACATATGTTTACAAAGACGCAAGCTTCCAGTATGAAATGACTATGCGGTAAAAGTATAGGACCTTGAGGACATAGGACATAGGACATAGAGTTTCTGGGATGCATCTCCGGTAAAAGGATGATTCCTTTACACCTATGGACAATAAGTATGAGGCAATGATCTTAGCCTCGTAGGGTTCTGTGAACATAGCATGGAGTAGAAACTAAAGAATGTGTCCTGTGTACATAAGCCAGACATAACACAGACATAATGTAACCCAAACATAACACAGAAAACCATGAAGCCCAAAGAGACCCCATGGAAGGGATCAAAGAACTTTACCAAAATGACCCATGTGAAATGAAAACTAAAAACCAGAAGAAGTAATTGAGGTCAGACTAATAGATGAACCTGAGGATCATGTCCAGCTCTCCCTGCAATATTAGTTTTGCCTTTTGAAATACCCAGCGTAATTCACATGAAGCTTTGGATAAAAATAGAAATTCCCTAATTTTCATTAATCTGTAAAAGGGAATTATTATACAGACTTTTATTTTAATCAAAGATGATCATGATCATAAGATACATCTTTCTAATACTCGATAATGTAAATACTAGGTCAAGATTTAAATGAAACTAAAATCAAACCAACTTAAAGTTTACATCTATCCTTAGAAAGCAGATGATGACAAGTAAAAGCAAATGTAAAAACAAGTGATACCAGAAGTTTGGGCAGTATTTATAAGAAATGTTTTCAGATAGACATGTTTTACTTAGCTATATTACTGGAATGCAAACATTTAGAATCTCAAGGAGAAAATATATTTTAAATTTCTATTGTGATTTACCATTTAAATTTTATTTATTCAGTCTTAGCTTATTGAATCCTCACCATATCAATAGATGAAATATCAGTTGTTCACTTTTTATAGCTGAGAAACTGGGACTTGGTTCCAGTAAAATTATACCTGTTATTTGATATAATTGTCAAATTCTACACTTAAATTCTCTTTCTCTTGAATCTCCATTGGTCTTTCCAAAATATTATAGTTTTTACTCTGTTGCCATATTATTTTTGTGCCAGTAGTAAATCACTTGGAAAAATTTTACAATGTTTTTCATGTACAAGTTTAGCATGACTCTTGCTTAAATAAATTTAGCCAGAATATACTAAAGGTGATTATAACAGCCAACACAAAGTAATTACATTTTGTTTTCCTTTGTGATTTAAAGTTTTGCTATTTTGAATACATCTTCATGGGAAATTTGGCTTTCAAAATTAAAGCTATTGTTAATTTGAGTTCTTCTGATACAGTATAATTAGATAAAGATATAATAATCCAGAAACATATTTGAAACTAAAAATTAATCTACAAAAATGGTAATTACTCTTCAGCAAGAGCCTGATACAATTTCTTTGTTTTTACAAAGCAAAAAATTGAAGATTTATTTACGTGTAAGGGAATTTTGTGTTTCATGTAGCCTGACCACTTTAAAGGTCAGGATGAAGAAATCCTAAAGTTGAAATTTCTTACTCACTTCTACAGCTAGTTTAGAGTAGATTTAGGACTTCTCAGGGGTATTTCCCTAGACCAGGTTGAGAATAGTGAGAATCTTAGATATTAATTTGTCTTGGACTTCAAGGTGTTTGGATTTCTATTTAATGCCTCTTAAATAGTTAGGAGCTATTAAATAGGTAATAGTGAAATGATTATTCTTACCTTTAATATGATTACAATAATATTAGCATGTGTGACACCTTAACATTAACACCTTGTGAACAGCACAATGTGGAAAAAATAAAGTCAAATTGATTAAAAAAAAAAAACAACAACCTATAACCAGATTTAAACAATGCTGTGAGACTTGCAGAAATATTACTATGGTATAGGAATTATGTATAGGTTTATTACATGCTTATTGGAAACTACACCTAAAAAAATTTCTAATCAGTGTAATTTCATTATAAACTAGATGACCTTTATCTCTTGACATTTCCAGAAGTAGCTCTTCAAACAGCTTCTAATTTTACAGGTTTATTTTCTATCTGAAATTATTTGTTGCATATGGGAAATTACTGATTGATGATTTTTAAATCTGCACTTATTTTAGAAAATATTTGTTAGATGCTTTTTCAATTACAGTTCATGTTATATTTTGCTTCTCTGATACGCTTTAAGGCAGTGATAATCTTAACCTTTTTAATTACCATATTTAGCTTATTTTTTTAAAAAAAATACCACCATTTGGGGGCACCTGGGTGGCTCATTCGGTTAAGCATCCAACTTTGGCTCAGGTCATGATCTCGCAGTTTGTGGGTTCGAGCCCTGCATCGGGCTCTGTGCTGACAGCTTAGAGCCTGGAGCCTGCTTCAGATTCTGTGTCTCCCTCTCTCTCTGCCCCTCCCCTTGTTGCACTCTGTCTCTGTCTCTCTCTCAAAAATAAGTAAACATTAAGAACACATTTTTTAAAAAATACCAACATTTAGTCCTGTAGCCTTAAGGTACCATGATAATAACAACATAAATTGATTGCCTATATCATAATCATGGCTGAGTGGAATAAAAGAGTTTGGATTATATTTCTATGCTTTACCAAACCTTAGGGGATAGACTATTAAAGAGAAAAAAAAGTAATATGATTTCCCACAGTGATTTAGAAGTTTTGATGGTTTGTAAATATTCAAGGTTTAGAACTGCAATTCATGAATTTGCCATATAGCAATTTCTCTGTGTGACAGAAACACAATGTTTGATGGGCTGCTTAAATCACTTCATTCACCACTGAACTGAGACTAAGAAGAAACATCTGTACAGTACAAAGTGACATGACTCAAACATTTCAAGAATAGAAATGAAAATGAAATGGATGCTTCATCATATCAAAACCAGAAAGTGAATTTATCTGTACAATATAATTATCTTAATTTTGTTAGTTGAAAATGAGGCCTAAATTTCCCAGTCGTATTGAATTACTACTAGTTAATTATGGGAAAGTGCAGAGAAATTTTAACCCCAACAAACATGGTTGCACCTGCAGCTCTGTTTATATAAATTCATGCATTGGAAATATCAACTTAGAGTTCTATCCTCTAGGAAAGAGATGATATAGTGAAATTATTATTTGATATGTGAGTATATTAGTGTTTCAAAGTAAGTATTCCCTCTGTTTTATTTTTATTTTTAAAATTTTATTATTCAGGGTTTTTTTAAATTTATCCTTTATATTCGTATGCTCTTACATGCACTAGTATCAAAGTACTCTACACAATTAAAAGTTCTAAAAAAAACTATTAGGTTAAGAGTATTGTACAATTACAGTATTTAAGCCAAAAATTAAAAACCCTTTTGCATTTAAAGTAGGTTCTGTTTGTTCTCCTTGTTATGATTTCTTATTTTTCTGATATTTTTAAACCTTTCATTTTGAGATAATTTCATATTCGGGGAAAATTTGCAAGAAAAATTAAAAAAATTCTTATAACAACTTCATGAAAATTTTACAAATGCTAACATTTCAACACATTTGCTTTATCATTTTCTCTCTACATATACATGGGTATTATTTCTTGAGTAGCTATTTTATTATTACTTGAGTAGCTACTTCAGAGTAGGGTAATACCTTTATTTCCCTAAGTTGGTTTGCATTACAAACAATTTTTCATATAACCATGCTACAATGATCAAAATCAGGAAATTAACACTGATAAAATAAGTATTATCTAATCACTGAGACAGTATTCAGATGTAAAACTTGCTCAGATAGTGTTCTTTCTTGCAAAAGTGTTTTCTTTACAATCTAAGGATCCAATCCAGTATAGCACATTGCATTTAGTTGTCATACTTAGAGTTTTCTCAGATTTTCTTAGCCTTTCAGAAGGTTGACATGTTTGAAAATTATAGGCCAGTTATTTTGTAGAATTACAGGCCAGTTATTTTGTAAAATGACCCTCGATTTGGCTTTGTCTGATGTATACTCATGATTAGATTCAGGTTATGCAGTTTGGGCAGAAGTATCACAAAACTAATGCTCTGATGTTCTCAGTGCACCATAGCAGGAAGTGATAATGTGGCATTTTTATATAGCCTACCTTAAAGATGGTTTTACTTTTGCTGTCATTGTTGTAACAATATCATTCTTCTCAGTATATAGAATGCTATCTAGATGTTATGTTTATTACTTATTGAGAGTTGAAGATTTTTATATTCTTTGATCAAGTGGACACTATATTTACTGCTTTTCCTTTTGACATTTTTATCCTTTTTTATTTTTCCAGATACATATTTGAAATTGATGTTTACTAGCTGTTATTCTCTCTCTCTCTCTCTCTCTCTCTCTCTCACTCGGCCCTTTCTGGTTTATCATTGAACTTGACCTGATCAAGTGCTTCTGTTTTTTCTTCCATTACCTCTGTATAGGACCACAGTGGAAATCTGAAAAAAAGGAAAACTCCACACAACTACCACCTAAATTTCACTTTTTTAACCCTTCTTCACATATCTTATAGATATGACTTTCCTTCATAGAAATCAATAACTGAAACAAGCCTTAAATCCCTTATTCAGTAGACCAATTGTTGAAAAATAAATTAGGATTCATAAAACTTATGAACATCAGGAATAATCGCAGGTATCCTGAAGTCTCAACAATGTGTTTTCCCATGAATTTTGTCTTAAGGAATGTGTATTTCTCTGCATCTGAAATGTAAAATAATGTATCTCATTGAATAATTTATAGATTGATAGTAGGATATTGCACTCATTCTACAGATCATTGATTGGATCAGAGTGAATTGCTTCGTCATTTCTCTTTTATCCACAACAAATCATGCAACAGCCCTGCTACATTGTAGCTGGTGCTCGAGATTTCCTCTAACAACATTCTTTTAATTACTTCCTGCCTATGATGTAGCTGCAGGCCACGTACATAGTGCTGGAGATGATGACAAATTTGTGACTTGTTGGACTTTTGACCTAACTTATTGATCCATGACTATCTCCGTATTTAGGATAGTTACCATTGCTCTTCCATTTTATTTCATCTTTTAAATTCCCCAAGGCAAATGAATGGTAATGAATATTTATCATTTTATTTGATTTCCATAAAAGAGTCATTTTAATAAATATCCAGTATAAAAGACCCAATTTCAGGGGCAACTGGGTGGCTCAATCAGCTGGGCGTCCAGCTTTAGCTCAGGTCAGGATCTCATGGTCTGTGAGTTTGAGCTCCGTGTGAGGCTCTGTGCTGACAAGTGAGAGCCTGGAGCCTGCTTCGGATTCTGTGTCTCCCTCTCTCTCTGCCCCTCCCCCGCTCATGCTCTGTCTCTCTTTCTCAAAAATAAATAAACATTTTAAAAAAATTAAAAAAAACACTATTTCAGCTTGAGCATATATATCTCTTGTGTATCATGACATGTATTTATTTTCTAGGGAGAAATTTGTAACTCACCAATAAGGTGTCAGGAGTAAAAGCAGTACTGCTATTATGATGCATAATCTCTAAAAGTCGCCTTACTCTTCCACACTGTAAACTTACCTCTGCTTGATTCTATACTTCCATAGTTGGGATATCTACCCTTTTCCTTTGCTTTTTTTCTGTCTTAACCGTAATTGATCTACCATATAAAAGGTACACTTTTGCTAATTGTGTTGTGGGCTTCAGTATTGCTCCTCACAAAAATGATCTTACAGTTTAGTGACTCAGCCACTTTTATACAGTTGTTGATACTGAATGTGTCCCTTCACGTCCCCTCAACCAGCTGGTGTATCTTTCTCCCAGCTATTGTGAGGCTTGTGCTCAGCAGACAACTCACACCTGCCCTCTTTTCCAGAAAAATTGTGCTCAGCCAAACAGCACATCCCTTAGCAGGGATTCTTCTCCCCACTCTCCCTTGTTTTGAGGGCCGACTTTGGCCAGTGACTAACTGGTTATAAGAGTTAAAAGTAACTTGTTGCAAGGAAGCATTGACTTTTTGGCAAAGTTTATGTTCCACAGCTTCCACATGGAATCAGACTGGAACTAATCGCCAGCTGAGATGACGTTCTTGTTTAAAATTTGTCTTGTGACCTTCGTTGCATTACATTTTCCCTTCTCCTGAGAGCTTTTCCCTAATTAGCCACTTGAAAAAAATCTCCATCTTAGATTCTGTTTCTAGGAAACTTGACCTAAGACAGTGCATACCAGTAGTCATTCTAGAAAGCAGCTCCTGAAAATGAGATTCTGGATGGCAATGAGGATCTCAACACTGGTGGCAAGTAGACTGTTGACAGTACTTGGAATGCTATAGCAGTGTAACTGCTAAGGCCTTGTTTATGATGGATTGGAATAGGATGTACTAAAAAAAAAAAAAAAAAAAAGAGGATGGGGCACCTGGGTGGCTCAGTCAGTTGAGTGTCCGACTTTGGCTCAGGTCATGAACTCATGGTTGATGAGTCGTGCTCTGTGTTGACAACTCAGAGCCTGGAGCCTGCTTCAGTTTCTGTGTCTCTTTCTCTCTGCCCCTCCCCCTGCTCATGCTCTCTCTCTGTCTCAAAAATAAAATAAACATTAAAAATAAATAAATAAATAAATAAATAAAAGATGAACTAGTAGTGAAACATGGTAGGTGTCTGAGAGATCTGGAAGACATAACAATTATAAGAATAGTAGAATTAGATGGCTGTTGCTAAGTGTCAATGATAATTAATTTGAGAAAGAGATGGTCTCA
Organism: Lynx canadensis; assembly: GCF_007474595.2. Classification (NCBI taxonomy): domain Eukaryota; kingdom Metazoa; phylum Chordata; class Mammalia; order Carnivora; family Felidae; genus Lynx; species Lynx canadensis. Next base: position 115,207,377 of record NC_044311.2, read on the forward strand.
GCTCTATTAATCAATGACTTAAAACAAATTGTGAAAGTCAGAATGTCTCTGGGCAGTTTTTAAAGAAACCCTTATCTCCTGCAGCTAGAGGATGACTAAGGCTGGATATCAGGCTCAGAGCATAATTGTATAAGTGGTAGAAATTCAAAGACTGAATTCTCAGAGTAGAAGCATCCCCAATGCCAGAGTCAACACCATAAAAAGAAAGGAGAGGGTAGATGAAACCTAAGGGTAGATGTGCCAGGATCCTTGGATGCCTAGGTGCCCCTTGTTAAAAGATCATGGTATGGGGCGCCTGGGTGGCGCAGTCGGTTAAGCGTCCGACTTCAGCCAGGTCACGATCTCGCGGTCCGTGAGTTCGAGCCCCGCGTCGGGCTCTGGGCTGATGGCTCAGAGCCTGGAGCCTGTTTCAGATTCTGTGTCTCCCTCTCTCTCTGCCCCTCCCCCGTTCATGCTCTGTCTCTCTCTGTCCCAAAAATAAAATAAAACGTTGAAAAAAAAAATTTAAAAGATCATGGTAATCCTTTGCTTAAAGATTATGAAGAGGTCTTAACTGATGTAATTTAATGGCAGACCAATTATTTCTCTCCTTAGGATATGCCTACCTCCTCTCCTTGCCAGTGGACCAGTAATTGTGATCAAGTCTCATGACTTAACAGGAGTAATATTTTAAAGGTGCTGAATGAAGGGGTGTGTGTATGTGTGCTTCAAACCGGATCATGGTTTCTGTCAATATCTGAGCAGTCTCCTGTGACTCGGGGTTTGATGCCCTAGAAAGGATTTTTAGAGCCATTCTGATACACTGTTGGAATGGTCCCTGGAAATAGGAAAATAGCATTGGCCCACATTAAACGAAATGAAGCTTGCAGAAGAATGGAGACAGAACTGAAGAAAGGAACAAAGTCTTGAAACAGTAGGATACCAAAATGTAAGACATAAGAAACCACCTGCTGTGTTTGTTCCCAGATAAGACTGGTATAAAACTTTATTTACAATGACTACCATGATAGCCTAGTGGAGCAGAGTGTGGATATCATATGGGAGTTCAGAGGTGGAAGTTCTCTATAGAATGATGTTAAAAGTAGGAGTTAACTATTGTAGGACTGGGCTCCCAATAATAACTGGGAATAATGTTAATTTCTGAATGGAAGTCAGGCAGCAGTATTTCAATTGTAAACACAAGGTAAACACCATTTCCTTTTTGGGTAACAAAGCCAAAAGGTTTTGTCCCATCTATAAGATCCTGTACAACATCACCTTATTCCATTGGACCCACTCTATGGCAAAAGAAGCGAGATGGTGAGCATATGCCTGCAGGATCCATTGGTTCTCTCATATACTATGTTATGCAGATGCTGTTTTCTGGTATAATTCAGTTAATAGTGTTACTGGGGCTCCAGAATGAAGATGATACCCTGCAAAGGTGGTGAGTTGTGAGGGAATACATGTTGAAAGGGATGTACTACATGATTCAATATTTTGGCATTTGAGGTATAAGGGGGAAATAATAATTGTGAATTGGGTGTTCATAAATGAGTGCTTTTGTTACATTGAAGAGAGAAAATGGCCAGCTCAGATCAGTCAGTTCCTGATCCTTTTTCATTCTGTATACTGCTCAGATGTCAAATCTCTAGAGATTCCTTTCTTGACCTACAAAACAGCCATGGAGATTCATCTCTCAAATATCGCTTCAAGAGACCTTGCCATAGGGAACAAAACTAATTGACATCCTGCAGCTTTATCACATTCTATACATTGTGTGTTTATATGAGGATATACTTGCCCTAGGCTACTTCTAACCAATTACTGAACATAGTGAGTGAATTGGGTAGAACTCAACTCTTGCTTGATGCAGGATTCCCTAAATGGGACACATCAAGCTACTTGACAGGAGACTGTAAGGAACACAAGGATAATTGTGTAAGAAAGATGATTTTTTAATATATTTGTGATTTTAATTTCTCTATCAGAGAAAAACATATTATATCTGAAATTTAATTTTTTCTTGTGAATATTATCCGATTCACAAAGTAGGCTATATAATGGTTTATTTGGACAAGCCAGTTAACCTCATGACATGTTCAACATGACATGGGAACAAGAATAGGGGATGAGTTGTACACTTTTCAATGTAAATTCTGAAGAGTATCAAAGACTTCTGTGCATAAATTGAAAATTACATGGGCAAAGGGTTTGAGAGGCTGAGGAAAAGAAGAATGTTCTTGGCTATTTTAGATTCAAACTCAGAAGGAAAAAGCATCCTAAGGATCACATTTGCCTAGTATAATTAGAATAGTGGAACTGACAGGAATTTGAAGTAGACTTTGTAGCATATTATAATAGTATTTGTATGCCTGCCAAAACAAAAGAGACAAGAAACATTGTTTTCTTTCATGAAAGGTCAAAGCCATAGTTTAGCCAAAAATATTTTTCAGAATGTACTCAATGTACCAGGATTAATAAATATTTTAGAATAAAAAAATAAAAGAGAATTTCAAAAATAGATTGAGTGACAGATTAAACCAGCTAACAAGAGAAATAATAGAACAATAGATACAAAGGACTTATCCATAAGGTACCTCAAAAAGCATAAAAAAATAATATTAAAGGTTAAGAGACATGGCAAATTGAAGAAAAAGGGTTATGGCATGTTTAATCAAAATTCTTAAGGCAATAATGGAGTGATTGAAATCAGAAAAAAAAATTCTATGTGATGAGGCAATACCTCAAAATTTACAGAATTATTGAAGTCTACCAAATACTCTGATCCAAGAATCCCAAGGACACCTTCACTTATAAACAAAAATAAATTCATATTAGGAACACTATGGTAAAGTAAAGGGCAGTGTGGTAAGGAGACAGTGGGAAAGACAGAAGCTAAAGGAAACTACTATTGGAATAAAAGCTAATGTAAGAATGCAAAATGGAAGCCAGGGGAAAGTGTGATATTGTCTACAATGTGCTATGAAAAACTAGCTTTCCACTCAGAATTCTATATCTGGAGTCCTTAACCTTTAAGAATAAGTGGAAAATAAAGCTATTTCCACCCAAACAAAAAATTGAGAAAGTTTATTGCCAGTAGATCTTACCAGAGAAAATTCTAAAGTATATACTTCAGTCAAAGAAAGTAATTCCAGGTAGAAGGGCTGAAGGAAAAAAAAAAAAAAAAAAAAAAACCACAAAAAACAAACAAAAACAAACAAAAAAAACCTACTGGAAATTAAGTGAGTCAGGAAGGATATCTGGTCAAAGAATATTTACATTTTTATGCATTGTCTTGATTTTGTTTTAAGAGATGCTAAAGCATTTGAGTGCTAATGGAAAGGATTGAATACTGGGAGGACAAACTGATGTAATATGAGCTAAGAGTGTTAAGTGATTATAATTTAGAAAACAGATTGTACATTTAGAAGTAGAAAGCATGTTTTCTGATTTGAAAAAAAGAAGACAAACAGGTTATAAATGAATGACTTCTCTTCTCCTTTCCTTCATTTTCTTCTTCTTTTTTCCCTTCCTTCTTATCTTTCTTTTCAACCTGTGAGGTAGGGCTAGGAGTTCAAAATAAGAGAAAGAAGAAGGCTGTGGTTTGAGGCAAGTGAAGAAAGTACAGAAGAGGAGGACAGCAAACATTCATGAGAAGAAAGAAAATTGAGAACTACTAAATTCTTTTGGTTCTCTCTCTTGCCTTTTTTGTCCACCGCTGTCTTGGAAATTTCTTACAAATTCTTGTAACTGTTGTTCCTTAAATTACTAGCTATTCTATCTTGTAGCACTGGTCTTCTTTCCAAGCAGGTATCTCTGATGTGAGTTCTGTTGTGGCTTTTAGACTCTGTTTCACATTAATGCTATTTCCCTCCTTGAAAGCATTCAGTGGTGGAACCAAATTATCTACAATACAGCCAATCTCCTTTCCATAATGTGTCCCTTAAATACATAAGATGCTTTTTTTTTTCTTCCCCTTCTCTTTGCTCAGTTTTTTTCTCTTGCCTGGGATTTCCAGTTCTTCACATCTCCACTTCTCATTAATAACCACCTAGTCAAAGGCCTTATTCTTAAGTAAATACATCTCAATGTCCAGAATTTTCTTGTAGAAACCAGATGCTATGGTGGTCAAAAATAATCATTTGGGTGTCACTTAATATTGGGTACAAGATTTCTGCTTGGTCACTTAATTTGATCTTGGAAAGGTTTTGGATTTATTTAAGCCTGTTTGTCATTAGTAAAATGTTAACAAGAGTATTTGCTAGGAATATGATACAGATTGCAATATATAAATTATGTATCTGGCAGATGGTTCAAGAAATATTGGCTATTTTTATAAAAGTTACAAAATATATTTATTTCAGTTTGTATTCTTCAATATGAGCATATTTACACATGTGCCTCCTTCCCTATTTCTTCACTTCCCACTGGATTTCTTATTAAAAATATACCCCATTAATTCTGGGGGGAGGGAGGCAGTACAGCAATCAATATCTTTAAACTGTATTCCTGGACTCCTACCCACTCATCTCTGACTAGGTTAATTTTACAATGAATTAAATTTGGGAAGCTGGTCTGAATATTTTCAGCGATGAATGAATTGTTAAAACTGTTCACAGAAATATTTACCAAAAATGAGAATTGATGCCCTTTATCCCTTTACTACTTCTACAAATATTGATTTAAACCCAATTAAAAAGAACTGGGGTATAATGTTATTTATATAAACATATTATATAGACATTTTTAATAGATACAAGTAATTTTTTTTAGAACAAGAACATGAAGATATGGTAGTATATTTTCACCCTTGACTCTAATGATAATTTGTTAGGTTTTTTTTAATAGGCAATGGCATCCTTAATTATCAAACACCTCCTTCAAATATAAAATATAAAAATTGCTTATATTTAAACTGTTCAAGTGGTTACTAAAATTTCTTACTATATGAGTTAAAAACCTCTAGAATTAATTTTCCACTACAACTACCATTGAAATATGTCCTATTGTAATATTCAATATATATGAAAACCAAACTGAGTTATCCTCTAGGAAAAAAAATACTTTGCCATAAATATGTGTACACACACATCCACACACACTCTACTACCGCTACTATTATATATTCAATAACAAAATACTGAAATCCTCACTTTCTTTAGAATGAAATGTTTGTATTCTCCCTATCTGTTAAAATCATACTGAAGGATTCACTTAAAAATAATAACTTACTCCCATTTCTGAAATTAGGTATTTTTTTCTATATTTTTAGATAAAAAATGTGTATATTTAAGGTGTGTACCATGTGATCTGGTGTATTTATGCATAGTGCAATGATAACTACAGGAAAGCTAATTTACATGTCATCTTCTCATGTAGTTACCATTTTTTTGTGTGTGATGAGTACACCTGAAATCTACTCTCTTAGCATATTTTCAGTGTTGGGTACTATAGTAATGTTTTAAATCCTATCTTATTTTCACTCAATGCTAAGATTTATTTTTTGTCTTTAAAAATAATCATTTTGAATGTGTGTCTTTTTGAGTAACTAAAAATGTCTTTACTATTTGCAATACAATAATTTTTTTTTTTTTTAATTTTTTTTTTTCAAGGTTTTTTTATTTATTTTTGGGACAGAGAGAGACAGAGCATGAACGGGGGAGGGGCAGAGAGAGAGGGAGACACAGAATCGGAAACAGGCTCCAGGCTCCGAGCCATCAGCCCAGAGCCCGACGCGGGGCTCGAACTCACGGACCGCGAGATCGTGACCTGGCTGAAGTCGGACGCTTAACCGACTGCGCCACCCAGGCGCCCCTCAATACAATAATTTTTATAGGCAATGCTATTATTGACAACACTTAACATGGCCTACAATACATAAAGATCTATTACATATAGCTCATTTTATCTTTATCTACTCCTTAGAACTGTTTTAAATCTCAAAAATACTTTAAATGGCATTTATATCCTGCAAGTGCAAGTAAGTTCCATGAGTAGCATAGAATTTTATCAACACAATGAAATGTGAAAATCCAAACAGTGCTATCAGACTTTATATTAGACTATATGGCTCACACCCAACCAATCAAAATAGACGATTGTATAATAAGATAAATAGGATAAGTTAATATTTCTATGCTCTATAATGAAAACACTACACATTGTTAAATGAATGTGTAAGTAAAATCAATAATAAACACTATAAATTAAGTTCTGACAATTAGTAGTCTGTTCTTACTAAAGAAGTGGTGATAAATATTAATCATGTCACTAGGACCTTTACCTTGACCAATTAGGGTAATTATTTTGTTGAACAAGTCCTTATCCTAGTTGATTTAGTCTGCTTTCAAATATCTCTTATTTGCTCACATACCTATTCAAAATCTTTAAGTACTTGTTTAAACCTCAATTTCTGGGAAAGTTTCTGCTTCTGTTCAATATTTTCTTTTTTTTTTTTTAATATTTTTTTTAATGTTAATTTATTTTTGAGAGGGAGACAGACAGACAGACCATGAGTGGGGTATGGGTAGAGGGAAAGGGAGACACAGAATCTGAAGCAGGCTCCAGGCTCCAAGCTGTCAGCACAGAGCCTGATGCAGGGCTCGAACTCAGGAAACCCGCGAGATCATGACCCCAGCCAAAGTCAGACACTTAACCAACTGAGCCACCCAGGTGCCTCCCCTTTTAATATTTTCAATGACTTCTGTCTTTTGTCGATTTTTTCTGTAACTACCCTAAACTCTCCGTATGGATTAATCTTTCTCTTTGTGTGATGTCACTACTATGAGATCAGAAGTTATCAGAAAGCTGTAGGACAGAATAGTCACTTAAAAATTCTTTAAGAAGGAAGAGTCAATATCTGCTTTGAGTGGAGTCAGAAAGTTCTCTCTCATTTACTTCATACAGTGGAACTTCTCATATAACAATAATTGCTAGCCTTTGTGTGGTAGTTGTGGTTTTGATATTTAATTACCTTATGTCAAACATCCTGTAATACTATATATGACTGTTTATTTTCTATGATATTCAGAACATACTAGGCAATGTTGTGTACTTCTTTGCAACAGGGATTATCCACTTAATAAAGATAATATTTTATTTATTTTTTTATTTTTTAAATTTTTTTAATGTTTTTTTATTTATTTTTGAGACAGAGAGAGACAGAGCATGAACGGGGGAGGGTCAGAAAGAGAGGGAGACACAGAATCTGAAGCAGGCTCCAGGCTCTGAGCTGTCAGCACAGAGCCCGACGCGGGGCTCGAACTCACGACCGTGAGATCATGACCTGAGCCGAAGTCGGACGCTCAACCGACTGAGCCATCCAGGCGCCCCTAAAGATACTATTTTAAAAAGTTTAGTTTATGGGCTCAGTTTATTAAGTGTCCAACTCTTGATATTGGATCAGGTTATGATTCCAGGGTCATGGGATTCTTAAGATTCTCTCTCTCTCTACTCTGCCCTGTCCCTCACTTGTGCTCACTCTCTCTCTCTCTCTCTCTCTCTCTCTCAAAAAAAAAAAAAAAAAAAAAAACAAAACAACAACAACAACAAAAAAAAAACCCAAAACCAAAAAACAAACAAAAACAAAAAACAAAAAACAGTTTGTTTTTATTGTTTACTAATTCAGTGTTACTATGACAAAAAAGATGAAAAGGTATATTGGGAACTTTTTCCTACTGTTACCTGTTCTTATTATTTGTTGTCTAAGTATCTTTTTTTAGTCCTTGAATTTATCCCAAGTAGCAAAAATTTCTGTCAACACAACAGGTAATCCGTGGCACGGCACCTGAGTAAAAATGAATAAATTAATAAATAAATCTGCATTGTAAAACGTTACTCTGACTTTATACTTTGAAACATACATTTTCAGTAATGACTACACTGTAAAAGACTTCCCTGTGAAAAAGGAAGACAATCATAATTTTTCAAATGTCAGTTTTATTCTTGTGTAACAATTACTTTCACTGACAGAAAAACTACTTTATAGAACTCTGAAATGTAGTCAACTTTTGTTTAACTCTTGGTGGGAAAATCCTAACAGGTATATAGAGCACTTCTTTTAGGAACAGGATTACCTCTTCAAAAGAAAGAATTTTCTCCTAGTATCACTTTTTATTTACAATATTGTGAAGACTTTAGAAAGTTGCTTGTATCTTCTTTTTAAATCACAAGCTGAAAATTTTTTCCCATTTTTTTGTGGTAAAATATACATAGCAAAATTTACTATCTTAACTGTTTTTAAATGGTAATTCAGTGGTATTATGTATATTCATATTTTTGTAAATACAAAATTGCTACCATCTTTCTACAGAACTCTTTTCATCTTGCAAAACTAAAATTCTGTATTTGTTTAACACTACCTCTCCATCACCTCCATTCCTCCTTTCTGCTCGCTCCTTCCTTCCTTCCTTCCTTCCTCCCTCCCTCCCTCCCTCCCTTCCACCCTTGCTTTCACCTCTCTCCCCTGTCTTTCTCTCCTTTCGTTCCTGTTCCCCTAAGCCCCAGACTCTGGTAATCACCATTCTACTCTTTATTCTGTTGCTATGAGTTCAGCGGTTTTTTTTCTCTCTCTGTAGATTTCACATATAAATAAGATTATGCAATATATATCTTTTGGTGTCTAGCTTATTGCACTTAGCATAATGTCCTGCAAATTCATCCACGTTGTCACAAATGGCAGGAAGTCCTTCCTTTTTAAAGTTGAATGAGATTCAATTGTGTGTATCTTTCACTGTCTTTATCCATTCATCTGTCAATGAACACTTAGACTGTTTCCATATCTTGGCAATTGTGAGTGATGCTGCAATGAACATGGGAGTGTAAATATCTCTTCAAGATCATGGTTTTAATTCCTTTTGATAGATTTCCTTTCCCATATTGTTTGATTACTCTGTTGAAGTTTTATGAGAATAACTTTTATTTACAAATTGTTCTGAGCACAGAACATACATATATATGTGCATATATGCACATGTCAGTATGTATGTTCACATATAAACATATTTTGGAATGCATTAGGTTTATTGAAGAAAGGAATATAAGAATGTATGTGCTAAATGTGTGTGCAATTAAACATTTGGACCAATGTTAATATAAAATGTGAAATGTTTCAGGGGCACCTGGGTGGCTCCATTGTTAGGCTCAGTTCAGGCCAGGATGTTATGGTGTGTGAGGTCAAGTCCCATGTTGGACTCTACACTGGCAGCACGGAGTCTGCTTGGGATTCTCTCTTTCCCTTTCTCTCTTCCTCTTCCCTGCTCACACTCTTTCTCTCTCTCAAAAATAAATAAACTTTAAAAAAAAAGGTGAAATGTTTCAGTAGATTAGAATCTTGCCCAAAACAAATTAGTCATTTTATATTTTGTAGTTCTATATTGAAACCATCAAAATAGCATTATAAACAGAGATAAACTACTATTGTGAGCATAACATAAAGCATAAGAATGTTGAATCACTGTGTTGTACACCTGAAACTAATGTGTGTGTGTATATATACATATTACATATATTTTATTATGTATATATATAATGTTTTTCAATTTTATATATTGGTTGAAATTATCCTTATTTTTAAGTATCTAGAATCAAGTAAATTGTTGATAGTTAAAATACTAATTGTTATGTTAACAACAAAGAAAATTTTATGGGTTAAATTGCCGCTAACATGAGACTTAGATTTGATCTCAATAGACTGACTTTTATGTTTATCTTTAAGCCAATTTGCTATGTGGCTTTAGTATATATCAAATCAGGTTCTCAGTTGGAAAGAACTCATGAACAAAGCAATATTAGTTTTAGAAAATATTTGAAAAAATAATTTGATTATTGGATGAAGCCTTTGTCTATCAAGAGAATTATAAAAAATATGTTCTTTATTCTTTTGAAAATTCAAACAATTTAGATGTATAGATGTTAGAATAGTGGTGAAAACAAAGCTGTTCTACATCCTCCTATTGTCACTGTTCTAGATCTCTGAGAAGTAAAAGTCAGAAGACTGCATAGTAAAAGTAGGACACACTGCAGAACATTGAAGGAAAAAAGTTGCCAGGTGATATTAGCAGATTTATGTAGCATTTTTATTAAGAAAAAGCAATTTTTATTTAGTGAATGTCAACAAAATCCCTAAAATGTGGTAATTAATGTTCAGAGAACTATGAAGTTCAAGTCTGCAGTAGACATCTATCGTGTGTTTTGTTTGTTTTGTTTTTTTTTTTTAGTGCTTACCTGGTGTTTCTTTACTTTTGACCACAGGGATTGGTCCAATGTGGCCTAAATTAATCAAACCAGAGCTATCTCTGGAGAGTTGACAGATTTCAGGGAAGAGCCTACATTATGAATTTGCTGTTTGAAAATAATGTGAAGTTGGACTGTCAATGGCCATGATGCTTGCTACCTGGTATGAGTTTATCTGAGAGATGGAGAGAGTGAGACCAGATGACATTGTTTGAGTCCTTGTATCTATCCATCTGTATCTAAAGTTAGTTTTGCCTTAGACGTTTCAATCATGTGAGAGAATGTTTCTACTTTTGCTTAAGATCTATTGAATTAAAATTCTCTCATTGCAACTGAAAGAAACATCAATTTATGACTAATACATGTAGAATAAACCTGAATAGAAACACTTTCTATAAAGGAAAATAATACTTCACAGACTATTGCCTATAATTTTTTGAGGGCTATGTAGTCTCAGCAGATTAAAACAAAAACAAAAACACCTTATTTAAATGAAGTTATGGATCTGAATTCTGCTTATCTCATACTGATTTTTCTTCTTGTTTTGACAAGATTCTGTCTAATTTTGCCATATTACTTAATCCTAAAATGATTGTTTCCATGTAGCAGAAACAGTATGAAAATCCGATTTCTCATACAAAACCAATTTTTGGCAAAATTTCTTAAATTTTTTTATTGTCTAATCTTTTTACAAAATTGTTGTGTAATCATTTTACATTGTCTAATCTTCATGATTTGTGTTGCACTCCTACATGCCCCGTGCTAAAAACCTGCTTCCTATTACTTATTACACTGGAATGGCATATGCATGGAATTGCTGCTTTCTCACTCACAATGATTATTTTTAATCTCCTTTTTCTGTCTTCAGTTACAATGTAATTTTGTTGATACAACTAGTTACTTCAAGATTGACAACAGAAAAAACAACCACTCTCAAACAAATCTGACTGTGTGGTACTTTTTCAGAAGATAATAATTTTTTTTTATGGTTTTATAAGAATTTGTTTGCTTTCAGAAATTATTCCATGTAAAATATCCTGGGGTCACACATATTCAACAGATGTGACAAAGTTACCATGGTAAATGGATGTTCTCAATCATGTTCAAAGAACAATTACAGTACATTTTTATACAGATCTTAGTTTCAACCTAGATATAAGTTGATAATGTCAGAAAAACTTCAGGAAGTAGAGATAGGGATGCAGAAGATTGTAAAATCATCTAAATACTTTAAAAAATGGGGCAAAGAAAATAACGAAAGGCAGAGAAAAAAGGTTTCAACAAAAATAAGGGAAAGTACTGAAGTTACTATGGAGACTAAGACATATGTGAAATTACTCAAGACCAGAATAAGTGTAAACAAGGTAAAAGTCGAGGGATTTGCTCAAAAGGAATCACTTGGGGAACTTTAACTGGCTTATTAAAAATCCCCTTTGTACTTCAGTACTGCAAAAAGGAGAACTGAAATGACAACAAAAAGGGTTCTAGTTGAAAAAATTCTCAAATTGTCACAAGAAGTAGCTCACAGTAAGAATTGAAAATTTTGAGAGAGCCTGAATGACTCATGGAATTAATATAAAGATATAGATATTTTTTAAATAAATTGATCAATGTTCCTATCATTGTGCTTCCATACTGTGCAGTGACTTACTTGTCTACATATTTTTAGACCCTTGAAACTGCATGCTTATTGAAGAAACTTTATGCGTTGTTCTTGCTTCCATATTAAAAATGTCTTTTGTTTGTTTTATAAAAGATATTTTTATTATTGAATTATCTTTTCACTTTTTCATAACAACCTTTTTTAAAAAAAAAAATCAAAGTATAGTTGACATTCAGTGTTATGTTTCAAATGTCCAACATACAAATTTGACAATTCTACACATTAGTCAATGCTTACCACAGTAAGTATGGTTACCGTCTGTCACTATATGACATTATTACAGTATTATTACCTATACTCCCTATGCTGTATTTTCATTTCATTGACTTATTTATTTTATAACTAATTTATATCTTAATCCCCTTCACCTGTTTCACTCATCCATCTATCACCTCCCCTCTGAAAATAACCAGTTTGTTCTTTGTGTTGAAGGGTCTATTTGTTTATTGTTTATTTGTTCATAGGTTTTGATTTTTAGATTCCACATGTAAGTGATAACATATGGTACCTGTCTTTGTCTGATTTATGTCACTTACCATAATATTTTCTAGGATGATCCATGCTGAGACAAATGACAAGATCTCATTCTTCTTTATAGTCAAGTAACATTATATATTATAATATATGTATAATATAAATACATATGCATCCATTCATGTATTGATGGACACGATTTGCTTTCATGTCTTTGCTATTGCAAATAATGTTGCAATACGCATGGGGTTCATTTATTATTTCAAATTAGTGTTTTCATTTTCTCTGGGAAAAAACCCAGCACAGGAATTACTGGATCATATGGTATTTCTGTTTTCAATTTTCTGAGAACCCTCCACATTGTTTTCCACAGTGGTTACACCAATTTAATTTCTACTAACAGTACACAAGGGTTATTTTTTCTCCACATCCTCACCAACACTTGCTATTTCTTGTATTTTTGATTGTAGTCATTTTGACAGCCATGAAGTGATATTTCATTATGGTCTTCTTTTGCATTTCCTGATGATTAGTCATGGTTTATATGTCTGTTGTCATCAGGATATCTTCTTGAGAAAAAATTCTATTCAGTTCCTCTGCCCATTTTTAAATCAGATTTTTTTGATGTTGAGTTATATAAGTTCTTTATATATTTTAGATATGAGCTCCTTAAAGTATATACCATTTGCAAATATCTTCTCCCATTTAATAGGTTTCCTTTTTGTTTGTTGATGGTTTCCTTTGCCGTGCAACAGCTTTTTATTTTGGCATAATAACAATAGTTTATTTTTGCTTTTGTTTCTTTTGCCTAAGAAGACCTATCCATAAACATTTTACTAAGGCTGATGTCTAAGAGACTACTGCCTATGTATTATTTTAGGAATTTTATACCTTCAAGTCTCACAATTAGGTCTTTAATTCATGTGAATTCGTTTTTGTGTATGGTATAAGAAAGTGATCCAATTTCATTCTTTTTCATGTAGCTGTCCAGTAGCTTTCCATTTCTCTGCATGATTTATTGAGGAGACTGTCTTTTCCTCATCATATATTCTTGCCTTCTTTGTCATAGATTGACCATATAAGCATGCATTTATTTCTGGGTTCTATATCCTGGTTTTTTCATTGATGTGACTATTTTTGTGCCACTACTATATTTTTTGATGACTATAGCTTTGTATTGTAGTATGTCTTGAAATCTGGGATTGTGATATCTTCAGCTTTGTTTTTCTTTCTCAATATTGCTTTGGCTATTTGAGGTCTTTTTAGTTCCATATAAATTTTAGAATTCCTTGTTCCATTTCTGTGTAAAATACTATTGATATTTTTATAGAGATAGCATTGAATATGTATATGCTTTGGGTAGGGTGGCCATTTTAATCACATTCTTTCAATCCATGAGCATGGTATATCCTTCCATTTGTTTGTGTCATCTTTAATTTTTTTCATCAATGTCTTATAATTTTCCAGAGTATAGGTCTTTCACTCCTTTAATTAAATTTATTCCTAGGTATTTTATGAGGTGCCTGGGTGGCTCAGTCAGTTAAGTGTCTGACTTCAGCTCAGGTCATGATGTCATGTTTCATGAGTTCAAGCGCCATATCAGGCTCTTTGGATTCTATATCTCCCTCTCTCTTTGCCCCTCCCCTGCTCACACTGTGTGTGTGCGTGTGTCTTTCTCTATCTCAAAAAATAAACATTAAAAAATTTAAAAAAATATTCCTAGGTATTGCATAATTTTTGATATAATTTTAAATGGGATTGTTTTTTTAATTTCTCTATCTGTGCTTTGTTATTTATATAGTATATTAGCATAGTATAGAATCATAAGAGATTTCTCTATATTAATTTTATATACTTAAACTTTACTGAATTCCTTTATTCTAATAGTATTTTTGGTTCAGTATTCAGGTATTTTTATGTGTAATAATATATTATCTGCAGAGAGTGACAGTTTTAATTCTGGTTTATCAATTTGGATGCCTATTTTTTTTTTGTCTGATTGCTGCAGCTAGGACTTGTAGTACTATGTTGAGTGAAAGTGGTGAGAATGGACATCCTTGTCTTGTTCCTGGTCATAGAGGGAAAGTTTTCAGTGTTGCACCATTGAATATGTTACCTGTGGATTTTTCATTTATGGTCTTTATTATGTTGAGATATGTTCCTCTAAACCCACATTGTAGAGAGTTTTTATCATGAACAGATGTATTTTTATCAAATGCTTTTTCTGCATCTACTGAGATGATCATATAGTTTTATCCTTCCTCTTGTTAATTTGATGTATCACGTTGACTGATTTGTGAATATTGAACCGCCATTGCATCCCTGGAAAAAATCCCATTTGACTGGGGTCAGTGTTCCTTTTAATGTATTGTTTAATTCGGTTTGCTAATATTTTGTTGTTATATATATGTATGTTATTATATATCACAGCCTATGTATGTAGCAGACCTTTTTAAGTTCCTGTTCCTCTGTTTGTTTCTGGGTGTTAGGCAGTTCAGCTACATCTTCTGGTATTAAAGGAGTGGACTTATGTAGGAGATGTCCTGTGGGATCCAGAAGTATAATCATCCTACCAACCACCAGGGCTAGGTGCCCTGGGGTATCCCCTGTGCGCACTACATGCACTATTATGTTATGGGAGATCTGTGAATACTGTGGGCACGCTGTTGGACAGTTATTGTCCTGTCTGCTGTGAAATCCAGCTGAGATGTGGGCTTGTGTAGGACTCTCAGTGGTACAGAACTTCCTGGCACTAGCAGTCTAAAAGGAATATTCCAACATGTTTCCTTCCAGCATCAGGATTAGCACAACAGAACAAGGTAGCAAAAATAGCTGCTGCCGGTGTCTCAGTCCCTGAGGAGAGTCCAGTTGTTTCCTGTCTCTTCTGGCAGGTACGCCAGGATTAGTAAATGAGTCTCCTTCCCCTATGGTCTATCCACTTTGGATCTGATGTTTTTGAAATGGTTTCAGGGTCAAGCAAGACTGTATGTGAACCCTTTAAGAATAGATTTTCCTTTCTCTAGAGTTGTATAGTTTCCCAGGATGTACTCCCTATTTATTTTCAAAGCCAGATGTTTTCGGTCCTCATCTCTCCTGTGCAGCATCTTAAGGATTTGGGTGCCTGACGTGGAGTTCAAATCTCTTGCCCCTCAGAAAAAGTTGCATACCTTTGAGACCCTTCCCAGTCATAAAATACAGAACTCTGGATATGTTCCAGATTGTAACTCTGTTTCTTCTACGTATCTCAGTCCTATCTCTTGTTATAGAGCTCAATTCATCCAGTTTCTAGGACTCCCTCCCAGGGAATTATTCTATATGCAGTTGCAGGTTTGTTGTACCCATAAGAGTAGGTGAATTCAGATATTCCTACGCAGCTATCTTGAAACCTCTCTCTCTGTTTTCTATTTTTTATATCTTCTATCCCTTTGTTGAAATTCTCACATTTTCATGCATTGCTCTCCTGATCTCCCTGAGAGTCTGAAACTATTATTTTGAACTCTACATTGGGTAAGTCATTTATCTCCATTTCATTAAGATCAGTTTCTGGAGATTGGATTTGCTCTATTTTTTGAACATATTCTCCTATTTCTTCATTTTTTTTCCTTGACTCTCTATGTTGTTTCCTTTGGACCAGATAAAACAGCTACCTTTTAGTCTTAATATACTGGTCTTGTGTAGGATAGGAATCTTGTCAACCAGTTTTGCTTGAGCTCCTTTTTCCCCTCTCAACTCCTGTGATTGACAGTCAACCCTCTTAGTACTTTTTAAGAAGTTTTTCTATTGAAGTATAATTGACCTACAGTGTTATACTAGCTTCTGATGTACAACATAGTGATTCAACAATTCTATACATTATTCAGTACTCACCATGATAAGCATAGTTAGCACCTGCCACTGTTATCAAACCAAAGTCCAGTTGCCTGTTGCTCAAAAGGCTAATAGTCAAGAGACAAGTTTTGATTGGAAAAAAATTGAGCTTTATTCAGTAGGCTGGCAACCTAGGGAGAAGGCAGGCTCTTGTCCAAAATTCAACTCCAAGGGTTCTCCATGGCCCAGGGATTTTTAAAGGAGTTTAGGGCAGTTAATCAGCAAAGGGAGTGCTATGGTCTGCAACCTTTCTTGATTACATGCAGACACGATGGTACCAGCTACAGAGGTTATCTCAGTGCAAGGCAATCCAGTTTCCATTTTGTGATGTACAGGGGTGCTCTGTCCTTTCTGCAAAGGAGAAAAAGATCTACGGATACATCAAGGCAGGTTAGTGAAATCATCTGTGTGACCTAAAAAAAAAAAGAAAAAAGAAAAAATTTGCTAAAAAAATTGCTAGGCTAATCAAAAAGCTGAGGCAGCTTCAAACAGATTCACTGGCCTCTGTGGGCCTGGGAAAGTTTTGATCCTTCACTCCTCATGGCCAGTGGTCTGTCTGCTACAGATCAAAGGATTTAGGTCAATAAGCAAGATAATCCTTAAAAGCAGTTAGTGTGCTTTAACATCACCATTCAACATTTATTGCCTATATTTCTTATGCTGTACTTTTTAGTCCTGTGACATTTATTGATATTTTGATAGGGATTGTATTAAGATTTTAGATGGATTTTGGTATTGTGACTATTTTAACAATACTAATTCTTTCAATCCATGAGCCTGGAGTATCTTTCCATTTGTTTGTATTGTCTTCAATATCTTTAATCAGTGTCTTATTGTTTTCAGAGTCTTAGGTCTTTCACCACTCCGATTAAATTTATTCCTAGGTACTTATTCTTTTTATGCGTATGTATATAGGATTATTTTCTTAATTTCTCTTGCTGCTAATTTATTAGAATATAGAGATGCAACATATTTCTGTATATTAATATTGTATTCTGCAGCTTTACTGATTTCATTTGTTCTACTCGCTTTTTGGTGGAACATTTAAGGTTTCCTATGAAATAAGTATCACATCATCTCCACGTAATGAGTTTTACTTCTTCCTTACCAATTTAGATGTCTTTTGTCTCTTTATATTTTGATTGCATTTGCTAGCACTTCCTATACTATGTTGAACAAAAATGGTGAGAGTGGACATCCTTGTCTTATTCTTGATCTCGGAGGAGAAGTTTGTTTTTCAGCATTAAGTAGGATGCCAGCTGTGAGTTTGTCATATATGGCCTTTATTATGTTGAGGTATATTTCCTCTAAACCCACTTTGTTGAGAGATTTTATCATGAACAGATGTTGAATATTGTCAATGTTTTTTTTTCTAAATCTACTGAGATGATTATATATGTTTTTTATCCTTCATTTTGTTAATGTGATGTGTCATGATGATTAATTTGCAGCTATTGAACTGTTCTTGCCCCTTCAGAATAAATCCCACTTGATTTGGTAAATGATCTTTTAATGTTTTATTTAATTTAGTTTGCTAAGATTTTGTTGACAATTTTTACAGCTATGTTCATCAGAGATACTGAGCTGTAATTTTCTTTTTTCTCTCTCTCTCTCTTTCTTTCTTTCCTTCTTTCTTTCTTTCTTTTGTAATGTCTTTGTCTGATTTAGGTACCCAGGTAACATTGCCCTAAAGAATAAATTTTGAAGCTTTTCTTCATCTTTGATTTTTTGGAAAAATTTGAGAAAGATAGGTATCAACTCTTTTTTAAAAATTTTGTAGTGTTAACCTATGAAGTCATCTGGTCCTAAACTTTTTTTTTCGTTGGGAGTTTTTTTTATTGGTGATTTAATTTTGTTACTAGTAATTGGTGTGTTCAGATTTTCTATTTATTCATGACTTAGTTTGGGAAGATTGTATATTTCTAGGAATTTATCCATTTCTTCTAGGTTTTCCAATTTGTTGGCGTACAATTTTTCATTGTCTCATAGTCTTTCATATTTCTGTGGTATAAGTTGTTACTTCTATTTTATTTATGATTTTATTTGAGTCTTCTCTCTCTCTCTTTTTTCTTGATGAGCCTGGAAAAAGTTTTATCAAGTTTGTTTATTTTCAAAGAAACAACTCTAGGTTTCATTGATCGTTTGTATTGTTTTTGGTTTCAATTTCTTTATTTCTGCTTTGATCTTTATTATTAGTTGTTTTTTTCCTGCTAACATTAGTCTCTGTCTTCTTCAATTTCTTTCACCATAATTTTAGATCATTTATTTGAGGTTTTTCTTGTTTCTTGATGTAGCCCTGTATCACTATAAACTTTCCTCTTATAAACTTTTTTTCCTGAGTCCCAAAGATTTTGGACCATTTGTTTCTATTCTCATTTGTCTTCAGGAATATTATTTCCCATAAGTAGCATGAAGGTTAAAAGACAAGTCTTTTAAATAGGCACAAGACCACCTCTAGTGGCCATATATTTGGGCTCAGTGAAGAAGAAGCAGACAAAAACACCTATGTTCCAGGTTTTCCTGGGAAGGGATTTGACTGCATACTTTTCCAGATGCTTTTTGAGGGTGCATCTTCTAATCTGTCTGCATCTGGGTTCTATGATCCACCTTTTTGGGGCACTAATAAGTTTTGGCACACCACCAACTACTGGGAGCCTTTAAGAACAAAGAATGTTGAGGTTCATGTCCAAGGTGGTGACGTAGGAAGTCCTGGATTCACCTCCTCCATGGACACACTGAAGCTGTACCTACATTTGAACAATTCCTGCTGAAGAACTGAGGGCTGACTGTAAAGCTTTGCACAATAAGGAATAGAAGGGCTACATACAGAATGGCAGGAGAAACGGAAACATGGTAAAGGTGGAAACCGCATCCCTCTCATGCTGCAAACTGCCATGGGGAGAGGTAGACCTGAAGAACTAGAACAGATGCATCTGCCCTGGAGCAGAGAAGAAAAGCTCCAGTTTAAAAGGGGAATGAGAATATAAAGGAACCAGCCCTTGAGTGTCTGCCCAATGGCTAGGGAACAACTGGAACAGATTCCAGGGTCAGAGGAGCTAGTGAGCAACTTGGTTCCCATTCCACCTTCACTTTAATTGTGCAGACAGGAGCAGGGTCCAGGCATTTTAGCCAGCCTGCTACCTAAGTGCCCATTCTAGCCCCAAATGCTGTAGGACACAAGAAAAAGGAAGGGTTCAAAAGGTCAACTAGAATATAAAGGTACTAATCCTCTGGTAAATGATGGGAGACCTGCTGGAACGTTACCCAGAATTGGAGGTGTGACAAGCATCATGGTTTGTGTTCTCCCTCCATCTTGATACTGGGGACAGGAGTAAGGTGCAGATGCTATAGCTAGTCTGTCACTTTAGTAAGCCAGTGGTCTCTGCACCACAACAGCCACAGACATTCTAGGGCACAGGGGGAAAAATTTACAGTTTAAAACAACATAAAGAAACCAGCCCTAGAGTATCTGCCACATGGAGGAGATGCTGAAACATTCTCTGGGTGTAGAGGTGCTAGTGAGCACCATTGTTTGTGTTCCCCCTCTACCTTGATAAAAGAAGTGTCTGGATGCCCTGAATGGCATGTTGTCCTAAAGAGCCCTGGGACTCTCCTTGACTTCTTCATTGCCCCATTGTTTGTTTAGTAGCATGTTTTTTAGCCTCCATGTGTTGGTGCATTTTCCAGGTTTTTTTCTTGTAATTATTTTTAGTTTCATACCATTGTTGACAGAAAAGATGCTTGATATGACTATAATCTTCTTAAATGTATTAAAACTAGATTTGCTAGTACATTTCACCACCATCCATTGAAATGAGAACTTTGGAACGGTATAACTGATCTGTATCTGGGAATTTGTTATAACTTTATTATTCCAGCCTATTTATATTTAGAAATATGTGTGTTAAGCTAAAGTTAAAAGAACTTTGCATTTTCTAGGCATCCAGCAATGAAGTCAGATAGTATGTGGTGAAAATCTGATTCATTCCATACAGTCTTCATAAATCTCAAATACTGATTTTAAAGCATAGCTATGAACCACCCACAGAATTGATAAGCCATATAAGAGGGTTCAGTACAGAACATTCAGGGTCTTGCTTATTATATGAAGCGAGACATACACAATGATTTAAAATTTTTTCATGGGGTGCCTGGGTGGCTCAGTTGGTTGAGCATCCAAATGGGACTCAGGTCATGATCTCATGGTTCATGTGTTCAAGCCCCTCATAGGGCTCTGTGGTGGCAGTTGGGAGGCTGAAGCCTGTTTGGATTCTGTGTCTCCCTCTCTCTCTGCCCCTCCCCTGTTTCTGCTCTGTCTCAATAATAAATTAGTATTAAAAAAATTAATTAATTAAATTTTTTCTGAAGTCCAGCTAAATTTGTTTAAATATTCTTTAGTGTGTACTGCTCTGTCAGTCCCTTAGCATCTTTTTAACATCTCAGAAGGTAGCCAATGACTCTAGCATTATATGGGATGATAGTAATTGACACCAATAGTCCTGAAATTACTCACTTAAGAATTCCTCCTTTTCCTAAAGAGAGCTTGCAGCTTTGCAACTTATCCTAATGCATTTCTTATGAAAGACGAGAGAAAGAAAGAAAGAAAGAAAGAACAAAAGAAGGAGGAAAGGAAATGAATAAAAAAGGAAAAAAACAATACAATCTGTTATGGCAAAGATTACTTTTGCTTTCCAATATTTGTGCTGTCATCTAGGCTTTTTGTTAGTTTGCTATTTAATATTTTGTATTTTTTAAACTTTTTAAGTTTATTTATTTGCAAATATCTTCTCCCATTCCATCGGTTGGTTGCCTTTTAGTTTTGCAAATTGTTTCCTTCACTGTGCAGAAGCTTTTTACTTTGATGAGGTCCCAGTCGTTCATTTTTGCTTTTGTTTCCCTTGTCTCTGGAGACGTGTTGAGTAAGAAGTTTCTGTGGCCAAGATCAAAGAGGTTTTTGCCTGCTTTCTCCTCGAGGATTTTCATGGCTTCCTGTCTTACATTTAGGTCTTTCATCCATTTTGAGTTTATTTTTGTGTGTGGTGTAAGAAAGTGGTCCAGGTTCATTCTTCTGCATGTTGCTGTCCAGTTTTCCCTTCACCACTTGCTGAAGAGACTGTCTTTATTCCATTGGCTATTCTTTCCTGCTTTGTCAAAAATTAGTTGGCCAGATGTTTGTGGGTCCATTTCTGGGTTCTGTATTCTGTTCCATTGATCTGAATGTCTGTTCTTGGGCCAGTACCATACTGTCTTGATGATTACAGCTTTGTAGTATTGTTTGAAGTCCGGGATTGTGATGCTTCCTGCTTTGGTTTTCTTTTTCAAGATTGCTTTGGCTATTCGGGGTCTTTTCTGGTTCCATACAAATTTTAGGATTGTTTGTTCTAGCTCTGTGAAGAATGCTGGTGTTATTTTGATGGGGATTGCATTGAATATGTAGATTGTTTTGGGTAGTATCGAGATTTTAACAATATATGTTCTTCCTATCCAGGAACATGGAATCTTTTTCCATTTTTTGTGTCTTCTTCAATTTCTTTCATAAGCTTTCTATAGTTTTCAGTGTATAGATTTTTCACCTCTTTGATTAGATTTATTCCTAGGTATTTTATGGTTTTTGGTGACCCCTAATCTCTTGTATTTATGTGTGGGAATGTAACTGAGAATCTTCCATTGCAATGTGTGCAGAAATTAGGTGTACCACCTCTCAACCTTCCTCATATAAATCTCCTGAGTGGCCCTCATATTGTTTCTCTGTATGCTGGTTGAATGGGGAGAGGACTTCCAGGATCAAGAAGAAAGCAGAGTGACACGATAAAGGAGCCAGGGTGCTTGAGTGACTGGGAGAAGTAGAACTTCCCTATACATATTAGACAGTAACATAAGATAAAATAAACCTTTCATGGGAAGACACTAAAATTTTGGAATCATTAGAGCATTTAATGCACCCTGAATAAAGCATACCAAAACAACAACATTCTTAGATTTATGTTAGTTTGGAACCAGAGTCATATTCTCAGGGAAAAAAAATATTTTGTATACAAATTCATTTTATAATTTTTTAGTTAACTAAAGTGGTAACTATGTTAACTGTTTATAAATGAAAGGAGATAAAGTTCTAATATTGTCTTCAATTACTAACACACTATTGGGAAAGAGGGACCCTTAAGTTGGAATGCATTTTTTAAAGTTTTATAATAGTGGTAATTAATGAAGGAAAAACAATTATTTTCAACAATGAGAGTTAGAAATGACTTCATACAGGAATCTTATTTTAAGCTGCATCTTGAATAGTGAGTAGGAGTCTACTGGACTGGACAGCAAAGACAGCATGAGATGCATATGCAGATTTTTTAAATTTTATGGCATGTTAAAAAAATCCTTTGTTTTTAGGGAATATTGCATCTGGAAGTGTTTAATCTGCTACTGAAAATATTAGTGACAAGCTGAGAGAAAATTTTAGATGTGAGAAATATATGGATGCCATTATTTTATAAGTAATAGCTACCACAGGACTGGATAAAGAAAGCATCTGGTGATCTAATAGAACAAGGGTCATCAAGCTGTGAAACATGGGCTAAATTTGGCCTGTTATTTTGTTTTGAATATGAAGTTTTATTGGAATACAACAATACTTGTTCATTGGCAACTAGTAAGGCTGAAAATATTTACTACCCAAAACTTTAGCCAAAAATTGTCAACCACAAATGTAGAGGGATTACTAGAAGACACTTTGTATTAAAAGAGCATACATCAACATTACAGGCCAGTTAAGGGTGGCTTGGAATGATCAGAAACATAAAATAGGAAAGACAAGATCCTGGGAAGTTGGTAGAAAGCAAAAGAAGTAGAAAATGATGTTTATTTATCATGGTAGAGATTTGTAGTATGATTTGGTCTAATGACTCTAGTTTTGAACACCTGAGGTGGAGTTTTTAAGGTATAAATATTATCAAATTACACTAAATAATAAATGGGAATCAAATAATTATTTTTTTCAGTGAATAGGAGGAAAAAGTTAAAAATAGATTATTTACTTGAGTGATAAAGCAATGGGATTCTACTTATTATTTATCTAACTTATTTATTAGGTTGAGGAAAACTAGAGCATGTTGTAAACTTAAGACAATAAGTAAGCCAAAGAAAGAAAAAGATAAAAGAGACTGTGGATAATTAGAAAAATAAATTTAAGAGAGGCAAGATGGAGGAAACCCAATATAGATGATGGGATTAACTTGAATAAGAAAAGAAATGCCTCATCTTTTGCTGTAATAAAATTAAGTTGATAAATATACATAGTATTATTATAGGTGAGTTGAGAATTAGAAGTAGTGGGATGGGGACATGACAACATGTACATGTATTCTTTTTTTCATCTATACTTAGGAGACAATTCATATGCTTAGAGGCAAAGTGGGGGCCTTGAGGAGAGCAAAAAACTACTCTGAAGGACAAAATAAAACTTGAGTTGAAAAATGGACACCTATAGTCATATCAATGCACATAGAAACAAATTGTTTGTAATTTCATAATGTATTTTTATCTTGATGGGATAGCATTAGGTGAAGTTCAGAGAATTTCAATTAACTGAATTTATGGACTCCAACTATAAGGAAGGCCTGCCACATTCCTTGTTAGAGAATAAAAATCTTGAAATCCACAACAAATGTTATTGGTTGTCTGCCATTAAAGATTGCAACACTTAATTTTATAGCCATATGATAACAGCTCTGTAGTGTTTTAATCTTTTCTTTTTTTTTGCAGGGGGGCTGGGAAGTGGTATTAAATACTATATTTTCTTATTTGACATCTCTGTCTTCTTTGATGAAATATTTTCAAATGTTGTGCCTATCTTTTTTTGCTTATTTATTTTGGTTTTATATTATTGAATTTTAAGTTTATTTATATATTATGTATTCAAAATCTTTATTAGATATATTATTTGCAATTTGTTCTCTTTCAAAACGTGTTTCTTTGTTCCCTTAACATTGTATTTTGAATCTTAGAAATTTGTAACTTTGAGAGATCAAAGTTTGCTTTTTTTGTGATATGAACATCTATGTGGATGTCCAGTTTCTACAGCACCATTTAATGAGAATATTATCTATTTCCCCTAGGTTTGCCTTTTCATCTTTCTTTAAAATTAATTGTCCAAATAAGTATGTATGTTTCTGGACCCTCTATTCTCTTCCATTTATCTATGGCACTAAAGCATTGTGGTAATTAATGTAAGTTTCTAAGTCTGTAAATCTAAAATTTAGGTACTGTTTGTTCATCTTTGTCTTTCCTTTTTATAAAATTTTAGATATTTAGTTTGCTTGCATTCTTATATACATTTTAGAATCAGCTTCTCAATTTCTTTTTTATAAATAAAAATGTAAAAGACTGTACTCTGAAAGCTATAGGACACTTATGAAAGAAAATGGAAAAATATTCCATGCTTATGGATTGGAAAAACAAATATTGTAACCTATCTATACTGCCCAAAGTATTCTATACATTTAATACAATCCCTATCAAAATACCACCAGCATTCTTCACAATCCTAAAATTTGTATGGAACCACAAAAGACCCTAGATTGCAAAACAATCTTAAAAATGAAAACCAAAGCTGGAGGCATCACAATTCTAGACTTCAAGCTATAGTACAAACCTGTACTGATTAAAAGAGTAGTATGGTACTGACACAAAAACATACATATAGATCAATGGAACAGAATAGAAAACCCAGAAATGGACCCAAGCTATATAGTCAGCTAATCTTCAACAAAGCAGAAAAGAATATACAATGGAGGGAAAAAAAAGTCTCTTAAACAAGTGGTGTTGGGAAAACTGGATGGCACCATGCAAAAGAAGGAAACTCGAACAATTTCTTACAGCATATACAAAAATAAATTCAAAATGGATGCAACACCTAAATGTGACACAGGAAACCTCCAGAATCCTAGAGGAGAGTACAGGCAGCAACGCCTTTGACATTGGCCATAGCAACTCCTTACTAGACACGTCTCCAGAAGCAAGGGAAACAAAAGCAAAAATGAGCTATTGAGATTTCATCAAGATAAAAAGCTTCTGCACAGTGAAGGAAACAATCAACAAAACTAAAAGGCAACTTTTGGAATGGGAGAAGAAACTTGCAAATGACATATCTGATAAAGGGTTAGTATCCAACATCTATAAAGAATATGTCAAAGTCGACACCCAAAAAACAAACAATCCAGTGAAGAAATGGGCAGAAGACATGAATAGACATTTTCCAAAGAAGACCTACAGATGGCCAACAGACACATGAAAAGATGCTCCACATCACTCATCATCAGGGAAATACAAATCAAAACCACCATGAGATACCACCTCACACCTGCCAGAATGGCTAAAATTAACAACACAGGAAACAATAGATGCTGATGAGAATGTGGAGAAATGGGAACTCTCTTACACAGTTGGTGAGAATGCAAACTGATGTAGCCACTCTGGAAAACAGTGTGGAGGTTCCTCAAAAAGTTATAAATAGAACTACCCTGTGACCCAGCAACTGCAGTAGTAGGTATTCACCCAAAGGATACAAAAATGCTGATTTGAAGGGATACATGCATCCCAATGTTTATAGCAACATTATCATAGTCAATTATAGAAAGAATCCAAATGTCTATTAACAAACTGAAGGTTGTGGGAAGGGAGGTGAGTGGAGGAGGGGTTAAATGGGCAATGGGTATTAGGGATGGCACTTGTGATGAGCACTGGGTATTATATGTAAGTGATGGATTGCTAAATTATACTCCTGAAACCAATATTACACTGTATGTTAACTAACTAGAATTAAATAAAAACATAATAAAAAGCAACTGTATTCTTACGTAAAAGCAACAAATATTAGAAGATAAAAAAATTTAAATGCATTACATTAAATGTATTACAATAAAAACACCAAGGAAAAGACTAATAAAATATTTGCAAAATATAAAGAAAATTATATGCTACCGAGGAAATTAAAGATCTTTTAAAAAAAAGAGGTATGTGTTATATTCATGGACTGTGATAATCCATAAAGCAGTATGTCAAGTCTCCCCTAAGTTGACCTATAATTCACTGCAATCCGACACAATATTTCTGTAGTTCTTTTTCTAAACCTTGAAAAATTAATTCTAAAATTTATATGGAAATGCAAAGGATCAAACATCAAGGACATATGTTAGCAAACTTTTTTTGTAAACAGTAGGATAGAAATTATCCTTTTTACGCTTACTTAATATGTTTTTATTTTTATTGAAGTATAGTTGACACACTGTTTCATTAGTTTCAAGTGTACAACACAGTGATTTGACAAGTCTATACGTTATGCTGTGCTCACAAGTGTAAATATTATCTACTGCCATACAACTCTACTACAATAGCATTGACTACATTCACTGTGTTGTACACTTTATCCCCACGACTTATTCATTTCATAACTGGAATCCTCCCATTCACTGATTTTGCTCATCCTCTGATCTTCCTCCCCTCTGGCAACCATGAGTTCATTCTCTGCATTTATAAATTTGTTTCTGCATTTGTTATTGGTTTTCTTTTTTAAATTCAACATATTAGTAAAATTACGTGGTTATTTGTCTTACTCTGACTTATTTCACTTAACATAATACCATCTAGATCCATCCATTTTGTCAGAAATAGCAATATCTCATTCTTTTTTATGGCTGCGTAATAGTCCATTGTGTGCGTGCGTGTGCGTGTCTGTATGCGTGTTTGCGTGTGTGTGTGTGTGTGTGTGTGTGTATACACATGC
Organism: Lynx canadensis; assembly: GCF_007474595.2. Classification (NCBI taxonomy): domain Eukaryota; kingdom Metazoa; phylum Chordata; class Mammalia; order Carnivora; family Felidae; genus Lynx; species Lynx canadensis. The sequence goes on from NC_044311.2 coordinate 115,234,373, forward strand.
CTACAGACCACACTTTCTTTATCCATTCATCTACCCATGGACGCTTTAGTTGCTTTCATGTCTTGGATATTGTGAATAATGCTGAAATAAGCATGCAGTAAGGGTGCATATACCTTTTTGAATTAGCGTTTTTATTTTCTTTGGGTAAACACCCAGTAGCAGAATCACTGGATCATATAGTATTTCCATTTTTAATTTTTTAGGAGAGTTCCACACTGTTTTCCACTGTGGCTGCACCAATTTGCCTTCCCACCAACAATCCACAAGAATTTTTTCTTCACATCCTTGTCAATACTTATTTCTTATCTTTTTGATTCTAGCCTTCTTGACAGGCTTAAGGTATATCACATTTTGGGTTTGATTTGCATTTTTCTGATGATTAATAATGAGAGTTTTATTTTATTTTTAATAAACTTTTAAAATTTATGTCAAACAAAGAGAAAAGTATATAAATCACACATGTAGAGCTCAGTAAATTTCACTAGGTTAGCACACCTATATAACCACTCCTCAGATTAATAAATAAAACATGATCAGAACCCCAGAAGTCCCCTTTATATCTCCTCCTTGTCAATACCCACCTCTTCTCAAAGGTAACCACTTCCTGACATCTTAAAAAGTTGTGTAGTTTGATTCTTTTGCATGCATCCGTCTAATTTTCCCAGCACTATTTATTAAAAAAAAAAAAAAGTCTTTTCCCCATTTTATATTCTTGTGTGTGTGTGTGTGTGTGTGTGTGTGTGTGTATGTGTTGTGTGGGTTTATTTCTGGGATATGCTATTCCATTGATCTATGTGTCTTTTTTGTGCCAGTACCTTACTGTTGTGATTACTTCAGCCCTGCAGTGTATCTTGAAATATGGGATTGTGATACTTCCAGCTTTGTTCTTTTTTCTCAAGATTGTTTTGGCTATTCGAGGTTTTTTTGGTTCCATAAAAATGTTAGTATTATTTGTGCTAGTTCTGTGAAAAATACTGTTGGTATTTTAGTAGGAATTGCATTGAATCTGTAGATTGCTTTGAGTAGTATGGCCATTTTCACAATATTAATTCTTCCAATTCATGAACACAAAATATTTATCCATGTGTTTGTGTCACCTTTGATTTCTTTTATCAATGTTTTACAATTTTTGGAGTTCATGTCTTTCACCTTCTGGGTTAAGTGTATTTCCAGTTATTTTATTGTTTCTAGTGCAATTGTAAATGCAATTATTTTCTAAGTTCCTCTTTGACTTTGTTGTTAGTATATAGATACGCAACTGATTCCTGTATATTAGTTTTGAATTCTTCAACTCTACTGGATTTATGTATTATAATAGGTTTTGGGTAAATCTTCAGTGTTTCCTATGTACCGTATCATGCCATCTGCAAATAGTGGCAACTTTACTTATCTTACCAATTTGGATGTTTTTTTTTTTTTTTTATTTCCTTGTATGCTATGATAGTACTTCCAGCACTGTGATGAGTACAAGTGGCGAAAGTGGATATCCTTGTCTTGCCCTACTCTTAAAGAGAAAGCTGTTAGTTTTTTGCCATTGAGAATGATGTCAGCTGTGGGTTTTTCATATATGGCCTTTGTTATGCTAAGGTATGTTCCCTCTAAACCCACTTTGTTGAATTTTTTTCTCAGGAATGGATGTTGAATTTTGTCAAATTCTTTTTCTGCAGCTATTGAGATGATTATACATTTTTCTTCTTTGCTTTATTAATGTGGTGCATCATGTTAATATATTTCTGAGTAGTTAACCATCCTTGGAATAAATAAATGGAATAAATCCTACTTGATCGTGCTAAATGATACTTTTAATGTATTGCTGAAAGTGGTTTGCTAATATTTTGTTGAGGATTTTTGTGTCTATCGGGATATTGGTATCTACATCTATCTACGTATATATTGTCTTTTCTAATGTTGGTATCAGGATAATGTAGACCTCTTAGGTATTTGAAAGCCTTTTTTCCTCTTCTGTTTTTGAATAGTTTGAGGATAATAATTATTAATTATTTTTTTAATACTTGGTAGAATTCACATGTTGAAATGTCTGGTTCTGGACTTGGTTGGGAGTGTTTTGAACACCAGTTCGATTTTGTTACTAGTAATTATCAATTCAGATTTTCTATTTCTTCCTGATTTAGTTTTGAAAGATTGCATGTTTCTAGAAATTTATCCATTTTTAAGTTGTCTAATTTATTGACATATTTTTTATAGTAATCTCTTATAATCCTTTATATTTTTGTCATGTTGGTTGTTCTACTTTATTGTTCCTCATTTTATTTGGCTTCTCTCTGTCTCTCGATAAGTCTAGCTATAGGTTTATCAGTTTGTTTCTCTTCTCAACAGCTCTTTTATTGATCTTTCTTTCCTTCTTTTCTTAGTCTTTATATCATTTATTTTTGCTCTTACCTTTTTTTTCCTTCTACTGAATTTTCGCTTTTTCATTCTTCTTCTTCCAGTGCATTAGGTATAATATTAAATTGTTTGAGATATTTCTTGTCTCTTGAGGTAGGCCTGTGTCACTATAAATTTTCCTCTTGGAACGGCTTTGTAAGCTGGGGTGTTCCATGGCTCTCCATGCAGATGCCATCCTGACTAGAGTCAAGGCGGGTGTAAGGCAAGAGGTCTTAAAGCACTGCCCACAGGGCATACCCCAGCAGGGCAGCCGAAGCTGAGGTGGCTTATGGGCCAGAGTGTCCCAGGATTCTATGTGCTGAGGACACATATACTAGCAGCACAGCTGAAGCTAAAGTTAGTGCAAGTGAGGTGACCTCGGATGCTCATCACAGGGGGTACCCTGACTGGGTGGCTAGGGCTGAGGCAGAAATGGGCTGGGGGTTCCTTGGGTGCTCCATGCAGGGGACACCATGGTCGAACAGCTGCACAGCAGCCAGGAGGTTCCAGAGTGCTCTGCTCCTCAGGTGCCCTGGCAAGACCTCTGAAGCTGAAGCGTGGGCCTGTAGTGTGCTGCAGTGCTTTGCGCCTGTATCACTTTGCTGCAAAGGCTGGAGGTATACTGATCACTAAGAAGAGATGTCTGGTGTTTTCTGCCCTGTAGCCACCTTGGTAGGGTAACCAGTGTGGGCGAGAGGCCCGGGCCTTACTGACGTGGCAGTCTGCTCAGGGGGCTTGAACCAGTCTGTGCTTTCAACGTGAAAGGGGAGTGTAGCCGCCAGCCTGCTACTGGAACAGAGTTCCTGCAGTTCCCTCGTCCTTTGGCAAAGTTCTAGGGCTGCCTCTTTTAGATGCTAGTTGTTCTTTAAACCACAGTGCTTTTTTTGTCTGTGTCCAGTGTGTCCGGAACTAGTGTGAGCTAGGGACCCAGGTTTCACTGATACAGTAAGCCAGCTATGGCATCTAGATCCTGTTTGTGTTTACACTATCAAAGTGAAGGGGAAGCAGAAACCATGGGGCACACCAGCCCTTCTGACCAGCTCTCCCAACTTTGGTGCTGTCCTAAGGTTAGATCTGTCATATTCTAATTTTTTTTTTTTTTTTTTTTTTTTTTAGTGTTTGTTTATTTTGAGAGAGAGAGAGCACAGGAGCACAAGTGCGGGAGGGGGAGAGAGAGAGAGGGAGACACAGAATCCAATGCAGGCTCCAGACTCTGAGCTGTCAGCAGAGTTCCACATGGGGCTTGAACTCATGAGCTGTGAGATCATGACCTGAGCCAAAGTTGGACACTTAATGGACTGAGTCACCCAGGCACCCCCGGAACTGTCATATTCTAATTCTTTCAAATTGTGACTTTTTTTTCTGAGCCCCAGGGATTCGGAGGATGGTGTGGGTTAAGGCCTTGGACTCTCTGAATGGCAGGCCGGCTATGGCACCCGACCCGGGCCCCCATCTGAACTATCAAAGTGAAGGGAAAGCATAAACCATGGTGCTCCACCAGCCCCTTCAACCTAAAGAAGAGTTCCAGCAGCTTCCCTGTCATTTGGTGGAGTTCTAGGGCTAGTCTTTTATATTCTAGTTGCACGTTTAAACCACAGCATTTTTCTGTGCCCCAGGTCACACAAATCTGCTTACAGTCCTCCAGCGCTGTCTCTTCCCACTGCAGTTTGCAGCATCTGAGTGAGGGGTTCCCTTTATTACCATGTCTCCCACTCTCTGGCTGTTTTCCATAGATGTTTATCTTTGTTGTGCAAAAGCTGTTCAGTCATCCATCAGTTCTTCTTCAGGAGAAATTGCCCTATAAATAGGTATAGTTTGATGTGTCCATTGAGGATGTGAATTCAGGGTCTTCCGACATTGCCATTTTGGACTGAACCTAACGTGCCAGCAAAAATTTCTGGTAGCGTTTTGTTTCGGAATGCCTTTACTCGAGATGAATTTTGGGGAAATTGACATCTTGGAAACCTTGAGTCTTCCAAACAATAATCACAGCATATATTCCCATTAACATTTAGGTTTCTTTAATTTCGTTCAACAGTGTCAAAACTGTAACAGCGTTACAGGTCATTACATTTTTGTCAGGCCTATGTATATTCATTTTATTTTTCTAATGTAATTTAAAATGATATTAAATTTCATTTTAGGATATTACGTTATAGGACAGATTTTTGTGTGTGCATATTAATCTTATATCTTTCAATCTTTCTAAAGTCACTCTAGTTGTATATTTGCTTGAATTTTATTAAAATATGAACATGCCATCTCTGAACAAAAAAATTTATTTTTTTTATTGCAACACAGATGCTATTTATCTTCTTTTTTCCTTGCACTCATTGTACTAAATGGACATTCAGAACAGTGTTCAAAAGAAATGTTGAGAGTGGACATGCTTGTCTTGTTCCTGATTTTTTTATAGAGACTTTCCTGTAACTAAATATGATTTTAACGATGATTTAAGTTCATAGTATCAGGTTGAAAATATTTGCTTCTGTTCATAGTTTCTAAGAGTTTTTATATCTTCTTAATGTGTCATCCCCTTTTTCATTATATAATATCCACATTAATCTTCCAGTGGCTTAAACTTCTAACACATGGTGATTTTCATTTCTAAGGTTTTGCTTTTTTTTTTTTTTTTTCAGAGATTTCGTGTGTATTAGTTTGCTTTAGCTGCCATAACAAAATACCAGAGGCTGGGTGGCATAAACAATAGAAATTATGTTCTCACATCTGGAAGTCCTGAGATCAAATTGTAGCTGGTTCATTTCTCTGGAGGTTTCTCTTCTTGACTGCAAGACGGCCACCTTCTTGCTATGTCCTTACATGGTCTTTTCTTTGTTCACTACAACCAAATACATTTTACCTTCAAAAAACACAATTTAGTCCATACACTATGTCTATAGTTAACTTTTGGAAGTATGCATAGGTTTAAAATAACTCTTTTAATATGAGTATCTATTAATTCTATTATCTATATATGCTTTGGGTTAGTTTTGTGTTTTTATTTTATTTTTTTTCATCAATGTGCATTGTATTTCCAGATTATTTGCTTATCTAGATTGAATGATAGATATATTAATTTTACCTTATTGGTTGTTGGATATTTTTATAAATCTATAAATATTTTGACACTTTGTTCTGGAAGGCGATTATTTAGAAATAATGTGATCCTCTCAGGTTTTTCTTTATTTTTTTTTATTTTTTTTTTAATATATGAAATTTACTGTCAAATTGGTTTCCATACAACACCCAGTGCTCATCCCAAAAGGTGCCCTCCTCAATGCCCATCACCTACCCTTCCCTCCCTCCCACCCCCCATCAACGCTCAGTTTGTTCTCAGTTTTTAACAGTCTCTTATGCTTTGGCTCTCTCCCACTCTAACCTCTTTTTTTTTTCCTTCCCCTCCTCATGGGTTTCTGTTAAGTTTCTCAGGATCCACATAAGAGTGAAACCATATGGTATCTGTCTTTCTCTGTATGGCTTATTTCACTTAGCATCACACTCTCCAGTTCCATCCACGTTGCTACAAAGGGCCATATTTCGTTCTTTCTCCTTGCCACGTAGTACTCCATTGTGTATATAAACCACAATTCTTTTTCCATTCATCAGTTGACGGACATTTAAGCTTTTGCCACAATTTGGCTATTGTTGAGAGTGCTGCTGTAAACATTGGGGTACAAGTGCCCTATGCATCAGTACTCCCGTATGCTGGGTAAATTCCTAGCAGTGCTACTGCTGGGTCATAGGGTAGGTCTATTTTTAATTTTTTGAGGAACTTCCACACTGTTTTCCAGAGTGGCTGCACCAGTTTGCATTCCCACCAACAGTGCAAGAGGGTTCCGTTTCTCCACATGCCTCAGGTTTTTCTTTGAGAAGTATTGTGAGGTTTGAATGATACTTAGTCTCGGGATAATTAGTTTATGGATACCAAACAAACTTTTTTTTTTTTCATTTCTATTCATTTTTGAAAGACAGAGAGAAACGGTGCAAGCACGGGTGGGCAGAGAGAGGGGGGGGACATAGAATCCAAAGCAGATTCCAGGCTCTGAGCTGTCAGCACAGAGTCCACATGGGGTTCAAACTCATGAACCGTGAAATCATGACCTGAGCCAAAGCCTGGATACCTAACTGACTGAGCCACCCACGCGCCCCCCCAAAGGAAGAACTTTTGTGTCCTCAAGGCAATACCCCATGAATCATGAGATTTTATATCTGGCCGGTGGGAATAGGTAATTGTGGTGAGTACTGGTCACTATTACGCCTAAACTTTTCTGGTTATATACCCATGGCTTGGGTGGTTTTTTTACACACATGCACTAATTAGTACTCAGCTCAACATTTGAAGGGACACTTTTAGATCACAGAACTTTTTCTCTGTGCATTTCTCTATCCTCTGAACTATGCCTTGGGCTTCCTGGAATATAAATTCTTACTTCAAATGTGCTTGTAGTATCTATGACATTGGCATGGAAATATGATACCGTGATATGCTTTAATTAACTGATTTTAAAATATTTTATAAATTTAAACAATATCAATGCATCACTGATTTTTTCTAAGTACTGAAGAATATTTTAACTATATTTAACTATATTAATAATGTAGGTTATATTACTAACCACACAACAAACATACTTTAGTAATAACTAAAAATTAATATGCATACACACATATATATAAATATAAATTTTTACCCTTTACATATTAGTCTCTGCAGTATAGTTTTATGTAAAATTTTCATAGGACAAAATGAATCGTTCTTCAAAGGATGATATATTCACATATTTTGAAGAGAGATAATTTTCAATAATGCCTTTAAGTATTATTTTTTTAAACTTAACACATTCTGTAATTCACTCATTTCAAGGATACCTGTCTTCTCCTATGCATCAAAGTTGTTGATTCCAATTTTGAGTGTGAACTAGAACTGGTGAGGAAAGGCAAGAGCAGTAGTTAGTGTCTGCATGGAATCTGCTATAATAATTTGGTCAGCTGATGATGAAATTGATCCAGTTTTTTTTTAAAGAGGCATATGGAGGTGGATATATACATATACTAGTGTGGCTATACAAAAGCAAACATAAAAAAGTAAAACCCTATCTACAAATGCCTTTTTTTGTAAAACTGTAAATGTTTAAAAGCAAGGAGATTTTTTAGCGTATTTTTCTCCATATTCTAAAACAAAACAAGTTGCAACACCTTTTCTCGATTAGCACACAAATAATCCATATTTGTCATGACTCCCTAATAATCTGATATACCAGACACTACTCAATTATGGCAATCTTTGACATAAAAACTCAGCAAAATTTAATCTTCTTTGTAAATCAGTCTTTTCTATCAGTGAAAAACTGCCTCTATGAAGACTCGATCAACAATTGAGAAAGCTAAAAATAAAGTCAATGTTTTAGAGAAAGAATTACAATAATAGTAACAAGAAAGTAAGAAACAAGCATGCCAACATTATGGTAAGAATATTTAAGTATATCTTTTTTTCTTCTTCTTTTTAGAGAGAGTGAGTGAACAAGGGAGGGGCAGTGGAAGAGGAAGAGAGAGAATCTCAACAGGTTACATGCCCAGCCAAGAGCCCCCGAGCACAGACCCCCATAGTGGGACATCAACCTCACAACCATGAGATCATGACCTAAAGCTGAAATCAGAGGAGTCAGATGCTTACTGAGCGTTGAGCCCCACTCAGGTGTCCCTCAAGACATGACCTTATAAGAAAAAGGCAAAACATGTTTATAATGCACGTATTAAAACTCTTTTCAGAATAGGGATAATTTTCTCTAATACCATGTTCTTTTAAAAGTATAGTTTCAAGCAATGACTATATCAGGAACTAGAATGTCAGAAAACCCTATTGTCATTTAAAGCAAAGCTTTATCCCTATCTGTTCATTTTGTCTTACAACAACCTTTGCCACTATATGTTCAATGAAGAGAAATCAGCCTAGATCTGGTGAAATAAATGTGTCATGATCACTGGAGATCACACTATTCAACCATTGGCTCTATTGACACTTGACTGGAGTTAAGTGCAAGGGACAGATGCATAAACTTCAAATCCTCTCTGAATCTACATTGTTGAAACTAGTAGTACGAAGTACTAACAAATTTAGTAACTAACCAAGTATAAAAGTGACAGCTAAATGCCAAGCTCTCCACAATAGAACAAAGCAATATATTACATTTTCTCTGAGCATATGATTTTATAATGTTACTAAGAAGATAACATAGATACAGAACCAATAAAATAATAGCAGTGACAATTGAAAATTTATACTTTATGGAGTTTTTCTGGATTAGTTAGTACTGTGAATTGACATGAAGAAGGCCACGCCCTGTAGACAGAAAAAAATTGTGTTACAGATAACAAGATATGTAGTTTAAAAGGTAAGACCTTGGAAATTTATTTTAAGTTTGAATTTTATTCATCAGTAATTGGTCATGGTCCAATAAAAATAAGATGGTGATTAAAGGTTTCTGACCAAAATAATATATGAAACCTTACAGTAATATACAATGGAGATTAGAAGGAGAAGAGAATGGAGACAGGATAATTACTCATAACTCACTTTACACAATTGCTACATAAAAAAAGTAGAAGTGGGAATCAAAAAGAAAGGCAGATCTGAGGCACCTGAATGGCTCAGTTTAGTGAACAGTTCTTGATTTCAGCTTAGCTCATGATCCCAGAATCATGGGATAAAGCCCCATATTGGGCTCTACCCTAAGCATGGAACCTGCTAGGGATTCTCTCTCTCTGCCCTTTTCTCCCACTCATGCTGCATGTCTTTAATATTAAAAAAAAAAAGGAAGATATGTACATCTTTTACAAGAAGTAATTCACAATAGGGGGACCTGAGTGTCTCAGCTGGCTAAGCAACCAACTCTCAATTTAGGCTCAGATCACAATCTCATTGTTCATGGGATTGAGCCCCACATGAGGCTCTGCACTAACAGTGTGTACCTGCTTGGGATTCTCTCTCCCTCTCCTCTTCCTTTTCCCCATGATGAGTGCATGCTCTCTCTCTCTCTAAGTAAACATTTTTGTAAAAAAAGTAATTAACAATAAAACAATTTAAAAATGATTTGGTATAGGGGCACCTGGGTGCCTCAGTCAGTTAAGCATCTGACTTCAGATCAGGTCATGATCTCACAGTTTGTGAGTTTAAGCCCCATGACGGGCTCTGTGCTGACAGTTCAGAGCCTGAGCCTGCTTCAGATCTATGTCTGCCTCTCTCTCTGCCCCTCCCCTTGCTCATGCTGTGTCTCTCTGTCTCTCATCAAAAATAAATAAAGTTAAAAAATTATTTTAATGATTTGGTATATTCCATTCCATATATAATAAAAATATACATTATGACTAAAAAGTAGAAATTAATCATTTGTAATTTCACTAGTTAGATATTAACATTTGAATGTTTGATATCTTTAATATGTGATCAACATATCTTATATGTTACATAGATATATAATAAAGTTATAATAGTAATTAAGTGTAAATTTATGTAAGTTTTAGTGTTAATCCTTATATAACCATATATATATATATACACACAACATGTATGTACATGTGCTTATATTTTCTGATTAAATAGAATTTCTTTCCCTATATCTTTGGAAGTATTTCAGATCTGGGTTACATTCTACTAGTTTATAGATTACAGTTATTTTCATATCTGATTTTCATATGTTGGACATCAATAATATTATCAAATAAGTGAGTGATATTTTGTCAATTATTTTATATGAAGAATTTAATAGTAATAATGTCAAAACTCTCAAATAATAAAAAGACTATTTCTTTCTAGGATACATTCTGGCCCCAGGAAAAGTACTATATCTTGTTAAGGGATACTAACTTGATACTGGGCCAGAAAGAAGAGAAAAAAAAGTATTGAATCTGATAGAGACTGAAAGAAATGTCAAGAAATTTAATTACTTCATAAATAAATAGATAAATATAGAGGGAAAGACATTACATCAGGAAAATAGAACCAGCTGCGTGGATACTAAAAAAAAAGACGTGTTGGTTTAAATAAAATAGTCTATGGTAAAATAAAAGTAAAGATTGGGATCTTTGCACAATTTTGATAATGATATTTATCATTTTAAATACTTGGAATAAAATAGCAATAACTTTTACTACAGAAAAGTGACATTAAATCATTAAAGAGTGTGTCCCAAATTATCTATTTGTGTTATAATGATAAAGATATACAAGAAATTATAGACACATAGTGTCTAGTTTGGGTGCTCAAGTAAAAAGCCCTGTGAGATTGTGTAGAAATGATATAGAAAAGTCGGAATAAGATGATAACAACTTCGGTGGTAACAAAGAAAGAATGGGGCTGCAGTGGCTATTGATTCCATTCTAGTGCATACTAAATATCTTCAATGTTTATAGCAGGTTTACTCATATATGTAAAAAACTGAAAGAAGATGTCTTTCAAGAAGTAAATAAACAAAATGTGATGTATGAAAAGTTATTCACTGATGCAAAGGAATAAGGTATTGATCTATACGAAACTATGGATGAATCTTAAATATATATTGCTAAGGAAAAGAAGACCATTTGAAAAGGCCATTTATTATATAATTCCATTTATATGATATTCTGGAGAAGGTTAAACTAAAGAGACAGTAAAAATGTTGGTGAAAACTAAGGGTTCAGGGAGAAGAGACAGTTGAATAATCTCTGGGATTTCGATACTGTAATGGTGGCTGTGTGACACTGTGCATTGGTTAAAAGTCATAGATTTTTGCAGCACAAAGAGTGAATCTCAAAGCAAATAAATAAAGAGTGATCATTTAGGAGCTGAGTAATCTGAGGATGAAAGGCAGACTTTGACAAAAGAATATATCTATGTCACAAATACATGGAATGATTTCACTAAAGAGGGTAAAGGAAAACGGTGATGATCGAAGTAATTTTAGAAATAAGTGAATAACATAGAACTAAAGGTAGAATAAACTGTATATAAGGCATTGTACTCTAGTTGATAAAGTAGCTTCTCATAGAGTTGTAAGTTATCAGTTCTGGAACAATACATATGTACTAGAATTGACCAATTAATTAAATGTGTGGTAGATAGTAACTTTGGAGTAGAAGTTTACAAATAAGCAAGAGTAAAATATGAGATTTATTTAGTAATGGATTAGAAAGGGATACATCAATATGAACTAATACTTAAGATAGATGGTTTACAAAGATTAATATTTATTTAAAGATATATATACACGTATATACATATACATTTTTTATGTTAACACACACGTACTTGTTAGTGCACCCACATATTTTGTTCTGCTAGCTGACAGGATCTAAAAGCAACAATCCAGTAGCCGTGAGCACACACGCGACCCAGGTCTTGGTTTCTAATGCCTTTCTTCAATAAAAGTAACTAGAGTTTCTTGGAGAAATGGTTGATTCTAGAGATGGAGCGGGGAATGTATAACATGAACCTGGAGAATCTTGTAGTGTGAAAACAAAAGCATGTGCTAAAAAAAATGATGGGGGTGTGTGAAAGGGAGAAAGGAATCAACCAAAAGAGCCACCAATGACCAAAATTGGAACAATTTAAGCAATAAAGTGAAAAATGTAGTACTAGATTGTAATCCAAATCATAGATATCTATGAGTCAATACTGACAGAAATCAAAAGAAAGAAAAGGAAAGAAAGGAAGGAAAGGAAGAAAAGAAAGGAAGGAAAGGAAGGAAGGAAGGAAAGGAAAGGAAGGAAGGAAAGGAAAGGAAGGAAAGGGAAGGAAAGAAGGAAAGAAGGAAAGAAAGAAAGAAAGAAAGAAGAAAGAAGAAGAAAGAAAGAATTTACACATCCCCCATACAGAATTCCATGTATTTTACGTAGATACCCCACCTTACAGTGGCAGAATGTAACGCTTTACTTCTTAACCATGGGCTGTGTATAATAACTTCTCTCCAAAGAGTATAATATGGAAAGGGAGAACGAATAAAAAAGTAACTTTATAGTGGAGAAATATGACAAACCACCTCAGCCAGATGATCAAGTTTTATAAAAAACAGTGGTAAGTCATGCTGATAATATGTACTTTTGATATGATGTAATGAAAATAGCACCTAGCCTCTTTAGTCCTCTTCTCAAAAGCCCATGACACCAATCTAGTAATGAGAAAAACGTTAGTTACATCCTCATAAAGGAACATTCTGTAAGGTACCTGAGATATACTTACTCCTCATAACTATCAAGGTTATCAGAAGCAAAAAAAAAAAAAATTTAAGAAACTGTCAAAGCCAAGAGGCGATTAAGGAGACATGATGAGAAAGTGTAATGAAGTATAGTGTTTATATCATAAAGCTAAAACAGTAGGTTTGTAAAAAGGAAGAAAAAATAAAGTGTGGACTTTAATTTTATTTTTAAAAAGTGGAAGATATAAATGAATCTTTAAAATATCTTTATAGCATTAAAATTATTAAATTAGCTGAAAATGAAGGTTTGTCGTATTGTGATTCATATTTTTCTCAATCATTATCTTCTTTTTTCCAGCTTTTTTGAGATATAATTGACACATAACATTGTATAAATTTAAGGTATACAACCTGATGATTTGATACATATAATTTCTGTAAAATGATTACACAAAGACATTAACACCTTTCTCAGCTCACATAATTATCATTTTCTAAAAGTAAATGTGATTAAGTTTTAACAACTCTTAGCAACTTCCAAATATATACTACAATATTACTAACTATAGTCACCATGTTGTACCTTAGACCCCCAGAACTTATTAATCTTATAATTGGAAGTTTATACCCTTTGATCAACATCTCTCTGTTCCCCTACACCCAGCCTTTGGCAATCACCATTCTATTCTGTCTCTATGAGGTTGACATTTTATATTTTACTCACTGTGACATAATATGGTATTTGTCATTCTCTGTCTGATATAGTTCACTGAGCATAATGCCCACAAGGTCCATCCACGTGGCTTTACATAGGATTTCCCTCTTTTCTATGAATGAATAATGTTCCATTGTGTATGTGTGTATGTATCACATAGATATCCCACCTTCTTTATCCATATATTCATCAATGGACACTTAGGTTATTGTCTTGGTTATTGTGAATTATGCTGTGACAAACAGCTATATCATATGGTAGTTCTATTTTTAATTTCTTATAGAGCCTCTGTTATATTTTCCAAAGTGGCTGTACCAGTTTACATTCCTACCAACAGTGCATCAGGGCTTTGTTTTTCGATGTACTTGCCAATAGCTGTCGTCTCTTATCTTTTTGATAATAGCCATTCCAACATGTGTGAGGTGATATCTAGTTGTGGTATTTATTTGCATTTCTCTGATAATTAGTGATACTAACCATCTTTTCATATATCTGCTGACTATTTGTATGTCTCTGGAAAAATGTCTATTTAGGTCTTTAAACTTTTTTTCCGACTACTTTGGTTTTTTTGCTATTAAGTTGTATGAGTTCTTTTATTTATATCTGCTGACTATTTGTATGTCTCTGGAAAAATGTCTATTTAGGTCTTTAAACTTTTTTTCCGACTACTTTGGTTTTTTTGCTATTAAGTTGTATGAGTTCTTTTTATTTTTTGGATGTTAACCCCTTATTCGATATATACTTTGCAAATATCTTCTTCCATTCTGTAGGTTTCTCAGTGCACACCACAAAAAGTGTAGTCACAGTCTGTCACCATGCAATGTTATTACAGCATTATTGAATATATTCCCCATGCTCTACTTTTCATCTCCAATGATATCTTTATTTATAACTGGAAACTTGTACATCTTAATCCCTTTCACCTATTTCAGCTATCCACCCATCTGCCTTACCTCTAGCAATGACCAGTTTGTTTTCTGTATTTAAGAGTCTGGTTTTTTGTTTCTTTGTTTTGCTTTTTAGATATATTTTCCACTTATAAATGAAATCTTATGAAATTATGATAGCTTTTGTTATGAGAAGTCTTTTGTGGTTTCATACAGATAATATAATTTTTTTTTTTCTGTGAAAAACAGTTGGTATTTTGATAGATATTGTGTTGAATCTGTATGTTTTGGGTGTTATGGACATTTTAATGATATTCTAATCCCTGAGCATGAAATATCTTTCCATTTGTTTGTGTTGTCTTTGATTTCTTCATCAAGTCTTACAATTTTCAAAATATAGGTCTTTGACTTTCTTGGTTAAACTTATTCCTAGATATTTTATCTCTTTTGGTGCAATTGTAAATGGGATTTCCTTAATTTCTCTTTCTACGAATTCACTATTAAAGTTTAGAAATATAACCAATTTCTGTATGTTAATTTTGGTATCCTGCAACTTTACTGAATTCATTTATCAGTACTAGTAGTTTTTTGATGAGTCTTTAGGGTTTTCTATATAGAGAGTATTATGTCATTTGCAGATAGTGACAGGTTTACCTCTTCCTTACCATTTTGAATGCCTTTTATTTCATTTTTTTTTTCTTACAGCTAGGACTTCCAATATTATGTTGAATAAAATTGAGGGGAGTGGGCAATCTTGTCTTGTTCCTGATCTTACAGGAAAACTTTCAGTGTTCTCCACTGAGTATGATTAGCTGTGGGATTTTTAGGGTACCTTTATTATATTGAGTTATATTTCTTCTAACCCCACTTTGTTGAGGGTTTTTATCATGAACAGATGTTGTATTTTGCTAAACATTTTTTTCTAATCTATTGAGACAATCATGTTTTTTATTCTTTCACTTATTAATGTTATGTATCACATTGATTGATATGTGTATATGTAACCACACTTGCATCCTGGTAATAAATTACTCTGATTGTTGGCAAGTTATTTTTAATGTTGCATTGCATTTCGTTTGTTAATATTTTGTTGAGAATTTTTGCATCTATGTCCACCAGAGATATTGGCCTGTAGTTTCCCTTTTTTGTAGTGTCTTTGTCTAAGCTTAGTCAGGATAATGCTGGCCTCATAAAATGAATTTGGAAACTTTCTTCCTTTTATATTTTGGAATAGTTTGAGAAGAATAGGTATTAACTCATCTTTAAATGTTTGGTTGATCACCTCTAAACCCATCTGGTCTTTTTTTGTTGTTGGAAGTTTTTTGATTACTGATTCAATTTCATTAATAGTAAATAGTGTGTTCAAATTATCTTTTACTTTTGTATTCAGTTTTGAAAAAAAAATGTTTCAAAAATGTATATTTCTAGAATTTGTCTATTCTAGATCATCCAGTTTGTTGGCATATAACTTCTTATAGCTTCTCTTTTAATTATTTGTATTTCTGTTGTCAGTTATTTTTCCTCTCATTTCAATTATATTTACTTGAGTTCTCTCTCTTTCTTGATAATTCTGGCTAAAGGTTTATCAATATTATTTATCTTTTGAAAGATCCAGCCCTTGGTTTCATTCATATTTTCTATGTTTTCCTCTATTTCATTTATTTCACTTTAACCTTTATTATTTCCTACTTCTAGTAGCTTTAGATTTTTTTCTCCTTTTTCTAGCTACTTTAGGTGTAAGGTTAGGTTGTTTACTTAAGATTTTTGTTATTGTTGTTTCTAGTCATAGACCTGTATTGTTATAAACTTCCCTTTTAGAACTGTCTTTGCTGTCCTAAAGATTTTGGGACATTGTTTTTTTCATTTTCATTTGCCTCAATGTATTTTCTTATTTCCTCTTTGATTTCTTGGTTGACCCATTAATTGTTTAGCAGAATGTTGTTTAGCACACACATGTTTGTGTGTTTTCCAACTTTTTTCTTGTAATTGAATTTTAGTTTCATACTGTTATGAATGGAAAAGATGCTTGATATGATACAGTCTTCTTAAATTTATTGAGACTTGATTTGTGGTCCTATATGTGATCTATTCCAGAGAATGTTCCATGAGACCTTGAAAGTATGTGTATTCTGCTGATTTTAGATGGAATGTTCTATGTTCATGTGTTAGGACCATCTGGTTTAATATGTCTTTCAAGGACAGTTTCCTTACTGATTTTCTGTCTATATGATCTATCCATTGATGTAAATGTGGTGTTAAATTTTCCTACTCTCAAGGAATCTTAGTGGCTCAGTCAGTTAAATGTCAGGCTTTGGCTCAGGTCACGGCCTTATGGTTTGTGTGTTCGAGCGCCACATCAGCCTCTCTGCTGTCAATGCAGAGCCTGCTTGGGATCCTCTCCCCCTCTCTCTCTGCCCCTCCCCTGCTTTCTCTCTCTCTCTCTCAAAAATAAACATTAAACAAAATAAAAATAAATAAATTTCCCTACTTTAATTGGATTACTATCAATTTCTTCCTTTATGACAGTTAATATTTGCTTTATGCATTTAGGTGTTCCTAAATTGGGTGCATAGATATTTACAGTTGTTATATACTCTTGCTGGATCCCTTTATCATTATGTAACAACTATTTGTCTCATGTTCCAGTTTTTGTTTTATTGTCTGTTTCACCTGATATTAGTATTGCTACCCTTGCTTTTTTTTTTTCCACTTCCATTTGCATGGTGTATTTTATTTTAATCCCTTCACTTTCAGCCTGTATGTATCTTTGTATATAAATGACTCTCTTGTAAGCAGAGTATATATGGGTCATTTTATAATCTATTCAGTCACCCTATTTGTTATAATTGGACCATTCATTAACATTGAAAGGCATTATTAATATGTAGGTTCTTATTGCCCTTTAGTTATTTGTTTTCTGGTTGTTTTTGTAGTTCTCCGTGCTTTCATCTCTTGCATCAAACCTCAGGGAAAGAGAGCTTTTTAAAAATATTATGCTTGGGTACCTTTCTCTTAATTTTTGGTGTCTTGATTACAGATTTTTGATTTCTGACTATCATTGGGTTCATATATAACATGTGTATAGCAGTTTGTATTATGTTGATAATTGCATAAGTTTTAACACATTCTAAAAGCAATACATATTTACTATTCCCTCCACGTTTTATGTATATGATGTCATACTTTACGTCTTTTTATTTTGTGTATCCCAACTAATTTTATACAGTTGGTTTGACTACTTCTGTGTTTTAACATCCATAAGTGATTTATCTACTACCACTATGTTTGTCTTTACCTATAAACTTTTCTTAATTTTATCATTTTCTTTTAACTATGGCCATTTTTTTTCCACTTAAAGAATTCCCTTTAACATTTCTTGCAAGGCTGGTTTGGTGATGATGCACTCCTTTCTCTTTTGTTTTTCTGGGAAACTCTATCTCTCCTTGTATTCTTAATAATATCCTTGTCAGGTGGGAACACCTGGGTGGCTCAGTGAGTTGAGTGTCCAACTTCTGCTCAGGTCATGATCTCCCAGCTCATGAGTTTAAGCCTCATATCTGGCCCACTGCTGCAGCAAAAAGCCCACTTTGGATTCTCTGTCCCCGTCTCTCTCTACCCCTCCCCCACTCTTGCTCGTCTTTGAAAAGCAAGTAAACATTTATAAAATAATACTACTAATAATATCTTTGTCAGGTGGAGTATCTTGTAGTTTTTCAGCACTTTGAATATCCTGCCACTCCCTTCTGGTCTGTAAAGTTTAGGCCAAAAATCCAGCTAATAGGCTTATGAGGTTTCCTTTGTGGGTAACTGTTTTCTTTCCCTTGCTGCTTTTAAAATTCTCTTTGTCATTACTATCTGCCATTTTGATTATGTGCCTCAGTGTAGACTCCTTGGGTTAATCGTCTTAGGGACTCTCTGTGCTTCCTAGACCTGGATGTTTGTTTCCCTTCCCAGATTAGAAAAGTTTTCAGCTATTAGTTCTTCAAATAAGTTTTCTGCCTCTTTCCATATCTCTTTTTTTTTTTCTTTCTGGGATCCCTATAATGCAAATGTTATTACACTTGGTATCACAGAATGACCTTAACCTTTGCTCATTTTAGAAATTCTGGATTTCTTTTTGCTGTTCAGCTTGGCTGTTTTCTATAACCCTATCTTCCAGATTACTGATTCATTCTTCTCTATCCTCTAATCTGCTTTTGATTCCCTTTAGTGTGTTTTTTATTTCAGTTATTATATTTTTCAGTTCTGGTCATTCTTCTCTATAAATTCTATCTCTTTGTTGAAGTTCTCACTGAATTTATTCTTTCTTAAGTTAGGTAAATATCTTTATGACCATTTTTTTTTAATTCTTCATCAGGCATATTGCTTATTTCTATTTCATTTAGCTCTTTTTCTGTGATTTTGACTTTTCTTTTGTTTGGCACATGTTCCTGTCTCTTCATTTAATCTAAATCTCTGTGTTTGTTTTTATGTATTAGGCAGGTCAGTTATATCTCCTAGTCTTGAAAGTAATGACTTTGTGCACAAAGGGTCCTTTGGTCCTCTCTGGTACAGTCACCACTGGTCATAAGAACCAGACAATAGAATATTAAAGTTAGACCTGACTTAAAATGTTTTAGTCATTTCTCTCCTGTGTTATGTCACTATTAGAACCATTGAATTCATCCTTTTTCATTTTATATTTTCATCCTTAACATTTAAATTTTGTTCATTTTTGTATTTCCATTGCACTGATGAAATTCTCTATTTCTTTAGAAATTTTACCACATTTTCTACCTGATTTACTATGATATTTATCAAAGTTATCTTTAAAAATTCTTGTAATTCCAACATAGTTCATTTCTGAGTCTGCTTATATAGGTTATTATTGTTCTTAACCATAGAATTTCTTGCTTTATCATACATGTGTGATGTATGCCAGGCATTTTGTGAACAGAAACAAACAAAATTATTGAAGTAAATAGTATTGGTCTCAAAGAGCATGTTTCTTCTTATGCCACTTGGTAATGTGTGTACATTAGGTGGTTTAAAATATATTTTGCTATCGCTCACTTTTACATCATAGACGATGTCTTTTGCTGTCCTACAGCAAGACTTTAAAGCATGACTTACCAAGAAAGGACTGTGGTAATATTTCAGAAATTCTCTGTTCTTCTGACTTGCATTTTGATAATGTCTAGATTATCTTGGAAGAACGTTTTTCATCTCTTTTCCTCCTTCCCGTACTTCAGAGGTCCTAAAAAATACAATAATTGGTAGCCAAGAGAATCACAGTGTTTTCAGGTCCACTTTTCATGTACATAATTACACATTGTCCTAGAATTCCTGAGTGATTTCTTCAGTTCTCTCTGCCACCAAACGTCATCTTCCGCCTGATTCCTTTGTGCATTCATGAGGACTCTTGGGAAAAAGTGGATTGGTATAAACCAATATTTTTTTTTACCATACATTTTTAGGATTCTAATATGTTGGCAAGCCCTCACATAGCCAATGCCTATTAATTAAAAAAAAATCAGCTTTCACCTGTCATCTACGATTTTTATTCATAAAGCATTATTCTCCAAAAGAAAGAGAATATTTCAAATTGAGAATCTGGGCACACAGGCAGAGTGTCACTTGAGGCAGACTGAATCTCAGAGACAGAATGTTCAGGAGATCATCTTACCACCCTGCAAAGAAGCATTACTAGATCAGGTCTCCACTAAATAGATCATATGTTCCCTCCTTAATCCCTTGTTGCTCTCAATCTTTGAGAAGAATTATGAAAATGCTAATGCAACTTTATTATAAAATTAGACACCAAGATAGGTAAGCACTGGCTCTGGCTCTTTAAAGAGCTTTCTTAAAATGTATATTGCTAGATTCTAATTGTCTTGTGGTATGTTGGGATTGGGTGTAGAGGGTATCACTATTTTTTTTTTAAGTTTAGTTTGAACACAAGTTGTCTTCCTGCAGAAGAGGAGCTAACAGTTTAGCTTGTATCCCTTTGTGTAGCTTAGGTTCATCTTCCCAGTTTACCTGGCTAATGGCAGAATTTACTTCCTTGTGATTATAGGACTAAGGTCCTTGCTTCCTTGCTAGATGTCAGCCAGGGTGACTCTTAGCTCTTAGAAATCTCTGCACTTCTTTGCAATATGGCCTCTCACAGGCCCTTTTAGAACATATAAGCTTATTTCTTCAAAGTCAAGAGGAAAATTACTCTCTTCAAGAAGAGTAGAACAGAAATAATAATAATAATAATTTTAAAATAATAACGGGAGCGCCTGGGTGGCTCAGTCAGTTAAGTGTCCAACTTCACCTCAAGTCATGAACTCATGGTTCATGAGTTCAAGCCCCACATCGGGCTATGTGCTGACAGCTCAGAGCTTGGAGCCTGCTTCAGATTCTGTGTCTCCCTCTCTCTGCCCCTCTGCTGCTCAACTCTCTCTCTCTCTCAAAAATAAAAAAAACATTTAAAAAAATTTTAAAAAAGGGGTAGAGAATAATGTCTCAATTATGCAAGATAAGTTCTGGAGATTTGCTGCACATTTTGGTTATAGTTAATGATACATTATGATACACTTCAACTTTTAAGAGGGTATATCTCGTGTTTATTATTGTAAATGTTCTTACCACAACAAAATAATTTTTTAAAAGATTTGAGTGCTTTATTAAGCATTTTCATCTGATTAAGTCAGGCCCACCTAGAATGGTCTTTTTTATGAACTCAAAATCAGGTGATTTGGAACCTTAATTACACATGCAAATATATACCTTGTTCAAAGTATTGTTCTGTAGTTTACTTTTATTATAGTATCTTTGGTTTTGATATTAGGGTAACATTGTCCTTATAGAATACATTAGAATATATCACCTAGTCTTTAGTTTTTAGAACTGCTTTTGTTGTATTTATACATATATTTTATTAGATATTTTGTAGTGATCACTTATAAAGTCATCTAGGCCTAGACTTTTCTTTTAGAGAAGGTTTTCAACTACAGTTTCAGCTTCTTTAATTGATATATGGCTATCAGTTTATCAATTTCTTCCTGAGTTAGATCATTTTGTTTCTTTCAAAGTTGTTTTTTCAATTTTTTTAAATTATTTAACATACTAGCATAAAGGTGTCCTAATATTCCTATCATTTTAATAACTGCATAATTTATAGTTACGATGCTTTTCTTTTTCCTGATGCTGATAATCTCTCTACATATTTTCTGGTTTGTCTGGATAGAAATACACTAATTTTATTATTTCTTCCTAAGAACAAGCTTTAGGTTTCATTGATTTTTCCATTTTTTTTGTTTGTTTTTTATTTCATTGATTTCCAATCTGATGTGTTTTAAAATTCTATTTCTTTTACCCATTTTGTATTCAATTTATCTCTGATCTCTTGGTTCTTACAGTGGAATCTAAGACCTTTAATTTGAGAAACTTTTTTTCTTGTAATAAAAGAGTTCAGTTACAAATTTCCATTCTAACTATTGTGCTATTGGCATGTGACAAAGTTTAATATACTGTTTTAATTTTAATTCAGTTCAAAAGAACATTCCTTGTGGGGTTTTTCACTCAGAGGTATTTAGAAATGGGTTATTAAATTTTATGTATTTGGAAATTTTATAATATTTTTGTCTTCTTGATTTCTAGTTTAATTCCATTGTACTTAGAAAACAGTTTATTATTAGAAATTATTCAAACATATTGATGTTTGTTTTATTGCTAGAGTATGGGCTATCTTTGTCAATTTTCTATGATCACTTTACATAGAATCTGTTTTCTGTTATCGTTTAGTGAATTGTCCTCTAATGTCAATTAGGTCATATTTGTTAATAGAGTGGTTCAGTCTTCTGTATCCTTCCTGATTAACTGTTACTTGTTAACTTAAACTGTTAATAACTGATTAATTGTTCTGTCAGTTACTATGGAAGGAGTTTTGAATTATCTGACTATGGCTGCGGATTTTTTTAGCTTCTCTTGCAGTTCTTTCATGTTTCCTTCATGAATTTTGAACCTCTGTTTTTAGATATATGAACATTTAGGATTGTTATGTTTTCCTAATGGTTTGACCTCTTTGCCATTATAACATAAACTTCTTTATCTTGGTACTATTATTTTTGTCTGAAATCTACTTGGTCTGATATTAATAGAGCCACAACTTGGCTTCACTTAATGTTAGCATTGTATATGCTTTCCATCCTTTATCTCTAAATTCATTTTTGTCTTTTTTAAAATATTTTTTAATTAGTTTTAATTTTATTTTTTAATTTACATCTAAATGAGTTAGCATAAAGTGCAACAATGATTTCAGGAGTAGATCCCTTAATGCTCCTTACCCATTTGGCCCATCCCCCTCCTACAACCCCTCCCCCCCAGTAACCTTCTGTTTGTTCTCCATATTTAAGAGTTTCTTATGTTTTGTCCCCCTCCCTGTTTTTATATTATTTTTGCTTCCCTTCCCTTATGTTCATCTATTCTGTGTCTTAAAGTCCTCAAATGAGTGAAGTCATATGATATTTGTCTCTCTCTAATTTCACTTAGCATAATACCCTCTAGTTCCATCCATGTAGTCGCAAATGGCAAGATTTCATTCTTTTTGATTGTCGAGTAATACTCCATTGTATATATACCACATCTTCTTTATCCATTCATCCATCAATGGACATCTGGGCTCCTTCCATACTTTGGCTATTGTCGATAGTGCTGCTATAAACATTGGGGTGCATGTGCCCCTTCGAAACAGCATGCCTGTCTCCCCTGGATAAATGCCTAGTAGTGCAATTGCTGGGCCATAGGGTAGTTCAATTTTTAATTTTTTGAAGAACCTCCATACTGTTTTCCACACTGGCTGCACCAGCTTGCATTCCCACCAACAATGCAAAAGATATCCTTTTTCTCCACATGCTCTCCAATATCTGTTATTGCCTGAGTTGTTAATGTTAGCCATTCTGACAGGGGTGAGGTGGTATCTCATGGTGGTTTTGATTTGTATTTCCCTGATGATGAGTGATGTGGTGCATTTTTTCATGTGTTGGTTGGCCATCTGAATGTCTTCTTTGGAGAAGTGTCTATTCATGTCTTTTCCCCCTTTCTTCACTGGATTATTTGTTTTTTGGGTGTTGAGTTTGATAAGTTATTTTTAGATTTTGAATACTAACCCTTTATCTGATATGTCGTTTGCAAATATCTTCTCCCATTCTGTCGGTTGCCTTTTAGTTTTGTTGATTGTTTCCTTTACTGTGCAGAAGCTTTTTATTTTGATGAGGTCCCAGTAGTTCATTTTTGCTTTTGTTTCCCTTGCCTCTGGAGATGTGTTGAGTAAAAAGTTGCTGCAGCCAAGATCAAAGAGGTTTTTGCCTGCTTTCTCCTCAAGGATTTTCATGGCTTCCTGTCTTACATTGAGGTCTTTCATCCATTTTGAGTTTGGTTTTTGCATATGGTGTAAGAAAGTGGGCCAGGTTCATTCTTCTGCATGTCGCTGTCCAGTTTTCCCAGCACCACTTGCTGAAGAGACTGTCTTTATTCCATTGGCTATTCTTTCCTGCTTTGTCAAAGATTAGCTGGCCATACGTTTGTGGGTCCATTTCTGGGTTCTCTATTCTGTTCCATTGATCTGAGTGTTTTTATGCCAGATTTTTGACTTTATATTTCAAGTATGTTTCTTGTTGGCAGCATGTTGGCAGCATTGGTTGTTCTAAATCTAATTTTGCAACCTCACTTTTTAATTGGAGTACTTATATCATTTTATTTTAATGTTATTATTGTTACAGTTTAAGCATTCCATCTTCCTATTTATTGCTATATGTCCCATCTGTTCTTTGTTTTGGGGTCCTCTTCTGCCAATATTTATATTGAGAATTTTCTGTGATTTAATTTTATTTATTGTATTCACATATTTGCTATAGCTCTTTTCTAGTTTAGTAGCTTTATGACTTACAGTATGCATCTATTTTTAAAAATTAATTTTATTTATTTTGATAGAGACTGAGCAGTTGAAGGGCAGAGAGAGATGAGAGAGAGAATCCCAAACAGGCTCCATGCCATCAGCACAGAGCCCAATAGGGGCTCAAACTCACGAATTGTGAGATTGTGACTTGAGCCAAAATCAAGATTCAGACACTTAACCAAACGAGCTACCCTGGCTCCCCAGCATGCATCTTTAATTTTTCATAGTCTACCTTAAAGTAATATTGTAGAACTTTGCATATAAGTTGAATTTACATATACTTAGTTCATTTTTGACCCTGGCTATCTT
Source organism: Lynx canadensis (assembly GCF_007474595.2). Classification (NCBI taxonomy): domain Eukaryota; kingdom Metazoa; phylum Chordata; class Mammalia; order Carnivora; family Felidae; genus Lynx; species Lynx canadensis. The sequence goes on from NC_044311.2 coordinate 115,258,760, forward strand.
TTATGCTATTGTTAGACATTTTATTTTTACATTTAACAGACTAGATTGTTATTATTTTGTTTAAACATATATTATATTTTAAAAAGATGTACAAAACCAGCAAAAAAAACTATACATATTTATCAACTTGGTTCCCATTTCTAGTTGTATTTAGTATGGATCTATAAAAGGTCTAGTAAAGATCGATATTTCCATCTGTTTTTTCCCTGTGTCTGAAAAATACTCTGTAATTTCTTTTGTAGTGGGGTTTGCTGGTGACTAATCCTGAAAAAGTATTTTGACTTTGTGTTTGAAAGTTATTTTTCCTGAGTATAGAAGAGATAGTAACAGGGTGTTTTTTTCTTTTTTCCTTTTCTTTTCAGTTTTTTTTTTTTCTTCAGTGCTTTAAAGATGTTTCACCATTATCTTCTCACATGTATTACTTCTAATAAGAAATTTACTGTCATCTATATTTCTATTTCTCTGTGCATAACATTTCTTTTTTCCTCTGGTTGCATTAATCCATTCTATTACCACTGCCCTTTTTTTTTTTTTAAGTTGTATTTTTACTTAAGAGAGTGAGCTGGGGAGATGCAGACAGAGAATCCCAAGCAGGCTCCACTCTGCCAGTGTAGAGTCCAATGAAGGGCTCAAACTCACCCACTGCGAAATCACGACCTGAGCCAAAATCTAGAGTGGACACTTAACTGACAGCAACATAGGTGCCCCGATTTATCACTATATTTGATGGGTTTTATTACAGTGCAACTTGGAGTAGTTTTATTATGAATTTTGTGTTTGTTTGCCTTTGATCTTCTTGAAGCAAGTTGTAATTTTCATCAAATTTGTAAAATGTCCATATTTCTTCAAATATTTGTCCTGCTAATTCATCAATTATGTAATCCATTAATTACACGTATACTAAGGAACTTGATGTAGCCCCCAAATTGACTGATGCTGTGTTTATTTTTTTCAAATTCCCCTTTGTGTATTGATCATGGAAATTTTTGTTGCTATATCTTAAAGTTTATTAATCTTGTGTTCTCCAAAGTGTAAACTATCGTTGATTTCATCTCATGTATTTTTCTACTCATACATTATAGTTCCATATCCAGAAGTACAATTTGGGTAATATTATACCTTCCATGTCTTTTCTTATCAGACGTATTAAAATCAGTTTTTTAAAATTTTTAATTCCAGTTTAGATAACATACAGTGTTATATTAGTTTCAGGTGTACAATATAGTGACTCACACTTCCACACATCACCCAGTGCTCATCAGGACAAGTGGCCTCCTTAATCCCCATCATCTATTTAACCCATTCCCCCACCTCCCTTCTGGGTACCATAAGTTTGTTCTCTATAGTTAAGAGTCTGTGTCTTGGTTTGTATCTCTCTTTTTTCCTTTGCTCATTTTTTTTTAATTCCACGTATGAGTGAAATCATATGGTATTTGCCTTTCTCTGACTGACTTATTTCGCTTAGCATTATATTCTCCAGCTCCATCCATGTCAATGAAAATGGCAATATTTCATTCTTTTTGGCTGAATAATATTCTTTTGTATGTATGTGTGTATATGTCATGTTCTTTATCCATTTATCTATCAATGGACACTTGGGCTGCTTCCATATTTCAACATTTGTGAATAATGCCGCTCTAAACGTAGGGACACATATATCCCATTGAATTAGTGTTTGTTTGTTTTTTATAAATACCCAAGAATGTAATTACTGAAACATAGGGTAGTTTGTTTTTTTTTTTTGAAGAAACTACATGCTGTTTTCCACAGTGTGGATGTACCAGTTTGCATTCCTAACAGTACAAGAGAGTTCCTATTTCTCTACTTCCTTGCCAACATCTGTTGTTTTTGTGTTGTTCATTTGAGCTATCCTGACAGGTATAAGGTTCTCTCATTGTACTTCCCTGATGATCGGTGATGTTGAGCATTTTTTCATGTGTCTGTTGACCATTTTTATGTTTTCTTTGGAGAAATATCTGTTCATGTCTTCTCATTTTTAATTAGATTATTTGTCTTTTGGGGGTGTTGAGTTTCATAAGTTCTTTATATATTTTGGATACTAATCCTTTATCAGATAAATCATTTGCAAATATCTTCTCCCATTCAGTAGGTTGACTTTAGTTGTGTTTTTTGTTTCCTTTGCTGTGCAGAAGCTTTTTATTTTGATGTAGTCCCAATAGTTTATTTTTGGTTCATTTCCCTTGCTTCAGAAGACATATCTACAAAAAAAAAATGTTTCTATGGCAAATATCCAACACTTCTGCCTGTGCTGTCTTCTAGGATTTTTATGATTTCAGGTCTCATATTTAGGTCATTAATCAATTGTGATTTTATTTCTGTATATGGTGTAAGAAAGTGGTCCCATTTTATTCGTTTGCATGTGGCTGTCCAATTTTCCCAGCACCATTTGTTCAACAGACTATCTTTTTTGCATTACATATTCTTTTTTGCTATTTTGAAGATTGGCCATATAATTGTGTGTTTATTTCTGAGTTTTCTAGTCTGTTCTATACATCATCTATGTGTCTATTTCCGGGTCAGTACCATACTGTTTTGATTAATGCAGATATAACTTGAAGTCTTGACATAACTTGACATATCTTCAGCTCTGCTTTTCTTTTCCAAGATTACTGTGGCTATTCAGAAACTCTTGTTGATCCCAACACATTTTAGGATTTTTTGTTTGAGTTATGTGAAAAATGCTGTTGGTTTTTTGATGAGGATTGCACTAAATCTGTAGATTGCTTTAGATAGTATAGACATTTTATCAATATTTGTTCTTCTAATCCATGAGTATGGAATGTCTTTCCATTAAATAGTATCATCTTCCTTTTCTTTCAACAGTGTTTTACTGTTTTGAGAGTACAGGTCATTCATCTCTTTGGCTAGATTTATTCTTAGGTGTCTTATAATTTTTGGTATAATTTAAAATGAAATTGCTTTTTTAATTTTTCTTCTGCCTCATTATCAGTGCATATAAATACAACCGATTTCTGCACATTTATTTTGTATTTTGCAACTTCACCAAATTCATTTATCACATTTAGTAATCATTTGGTACAGTAGAGTCTTCTGGGTCTTCTATATGTAGTATAATGTCATCTTCACACAGTGAAAGTTTTATATTTTCCTTACCAATTTGGATACCTTCTATTTCTTTTTGTTGTCTAATTGATGTGGCTAGGACTTCCAGTACTATGTTGAATAAACATGGTGAAAGTGTCCACTTTCTTGGTCATGACCTTAGGAGGAAAACTCAATTTCTTTTTTTTTTTATTTTAAAATTTTTTTTTGATATTTATTTATTTTTGAGACAGAGAGAGACAGAGCATGAACAGGGGAGGGGCAGAGAGAGAGGGAGACACAGAATCTGAAACAGGCTGCAGGCTCTGAGCGGTCAGCACAGAGCCTGATGCGGGGCTGGAACTCAGGGACCATGAGATCATGACCTGAGCTGAAGTCGGACGCTTAACCGACCAAGCCACCCAGGCGCCCCAGAAATCTCAATTTCTTACTGTTGAGTATGATGTTTTCTGTGAGTTTTTTATTTGACCTTCATTACATTGAGGTATGTTTCTTCTAAACCTACTTTGTTAAGGGCTTTTATCATGAATGGATGTTTTACTTTGTCAAATGATTTTTCTGCATCTATTTAAAGGATCATATGATTCCTATCCTTTCTTTTATTAATGTGGTATCCTGTTATTTGCAAATATTAAACCACCCTGGTAACCCAGAAATAAATCCCACCTGATTGTGGGTGATCTTTTTAAATGTATTGTTTTATTTGATTTGCTAGTATTTTTTTTGAGGATTTTCGCATATAAGTTCATCAGAGATATTGGCCTGTAGTTTTCTTTTTGTGATGTCTTCATCTGGTTTTGGTATCAGGGTGATACTGCCTTCATAGAATTACTTTGGAAATTTTTCTTCTTCTATTTTTTGGAATAGTTTGAGGAGAATATGTATTTACTCCTTTTAAATATTTAGTACAATTTACCTGTGAAGCTGATTGGCTCTGGGCTTTTGTTTGGGAGTTTTTTGATTACTGATTCAATCTCCTTGCTGGTAATTGGTCTGTTCAAATTTTCTATATTTTTCTGCTTCAGTTTTCATAGGTTATATGTTTCTAGGAATTTATTAATTTATTCTAGAGTATCTATTTTTTGGCATATAGGGTTTTTTTATAATATTCTTTTACAATTGTTTGCACTTCTGTGGTGTTGGTTATTATTACTCCTCTTTCATTTGTGTTTTTTTTAAGTCCTTTCCTAGCCCCCAACCCCTGATGAATCTTGCCTTTTCAAAGAACCAGTTCCTGGTTTCATTAATCTGTTCTATGTGGTGTTTTGTTTTGTTTTGTTTTGTTTTGTTTTGTTTCTATCTCATTTATTTCTGGTTTCCTTTTATTATTTCCTTCCTTCTGCTGGTTTCAGTTTTGTTTGTTGTTCTTTTTCTAGTTTTTTTTTAGGTATAAAAGTAGGTTGTTGATTTGAGATTTTTCTTCTTGAGGTAAGCCTGTACTGCTATAGACTTCTGTCTTTACAACCGCTTTTGCTGCATCCTAAAGGTTTTTGACTGTTGTGTTTTCCTTTTCACTTGTTTCCATGTGCTTTTAAATTTCTTCTTTGTTTTCTTGGTTGACCCATTCATTGTTTCGTAGCATATTAGTTAACTTCTGTTTATTTGTGGTCTTTCCAGACTTTCTCTTGTGGTTGACTTCTAGTTTCTTAGTATTGTGGTAGGAAAAGGTGCCTGGTATGATTTCAATCTTTTAAAATTTGTTGAGGTTTGTTTTGTGGCCTAATATGTTTCTTATTCTGGAGAATGTTCATTGTGCACTTGGAAAAAAATGTGCATTCAGCTCTTCTGCATAGGATGTTCTGAATATATCTGTAAATTCATCTGGTCAGGAATGTCATCAAAAAAAAGCCACTGTTTCCTTGTTGATTTTCTGTTTGGAAAATCTGTCCATTGATATAAGTAAGGTATTAAAGTCTTCTATAATTATTGTGTTACTATCAATTAGCTCCTTTATGGTTGTTATTACTATTTTATGTATTTGGGTGCTTTAATGTTGGGTGCATAAATATTAACAATTATATATCTTGTTGTTTGATTGTCCCCTTTGTTATCATTGAGTGTCTTTTGTTGCCTCTTGTGAAGGTCTTTGTCTTAAATTCTATTTTGTCTGATATAAGCATTGTTACCATGGCTTTCTTTTCACTTCCCTTTGCATGGCAAATGGCAAAATGGTATGTTCTCCACCCCCTCACTTTCAATCTGCAGGTGACTTTAGGTCTCATGCGAGTCTCTTATAGACCCTTATATACATGGGTCTTTTTGTTTATCCACTCTGTCACCCTATGCCTTTTGATTGACATACTTAGTCCATTTACATTCAAAGTAATTATTGATAAATATGTATTGCCATTTTGTTACTTGTGTTGTTTTTGTAGTTTTTTCTGATCCTTTTTCCTTTCAGGGTTTGCTCGTTTTCTTTAATGTTAAACTTGGATTCCTTTTATTTCTTGCATGTCTATTACTGATTTTTGATTTATGGCTACCATTCAATTTATGTATAACATCTTCTGTATAGTAGTCCATATTAAGCTGATGGTTGCTTAATTTTAAACTCATTCTTACCCCTCTTCCTTTGATATTTCAGACATTTGGTATCCTTTTATTTTGTGCTTCTCTTCACTGATTTTTAGAGGTATACTTCATTTGTTTGCAGGTATACTTCATTTGTTTGCCTTTCTGCTTCCTATTTTTCTAACTCATATTTATGCTTTTTGGTTTCCACTTACAGAGTCCCCCTTAACATTTCTTGTAGAGAAATGGTTTAGTGGCCTTGCATTCTTTTAACTTTTGTTTGGGAAACTCTTTATCTCTTCTTCTATTCGGAATAATAGCCTGGCCGTTTAGAGTATTCTTGGCTGCAGATTGTTTTCTTTTGCAGCCCTTTGAATACATCCTACCACTCCCTTCTGTCCTGCAAAGTTTCTGCTGAAAAATCAGCTGATAGCCTTATGGGATTTCCTTTGTATGTAATTTTTTCTTTCATCTTGCAAACTTTAATTTTTTTTCTTTATCACTATATATATATATATATATATATTTTTTTTTTTTTTTTTTGCCATTTTAAGTACTATGTATCTTAGTGTACTCCTTCTTGGGTTGAATTTGTTAGGGGATGTCTGTGCCTCCTAAATCTGGATCTCTGTTTCTCTCCCCAGATTTGGGAAGTTTTCAGGTATTATTTCTTCAAATATATTTTCTGTCCCCCTTTCTCTCTCTTTTCCTTCTGGGATCCCTATAATGCAAATGTTATTACATGTAATGTCACTGAGGTCTGTAATTCTATTCTTATTATGCAGTATTTGTTCGTCTTTCACCTGTTCAGTTTAATTTGTATTAGTGTATCCTCCAGGTGACTGATACATTCTTATGCTTCCTGTATCCTATTTATTACATCTATTGTATTTATTTTATTTTATTTATTATGTTCTTCATCTCTGATATATTATTTTTTATCTCTTTGTCAAGAGTCTCACTGATGTTTTCCACCCTTTTCCGAAGTCCAGGGAGTATCTTTACGATTGTAATTTTAAATCCTCTATCAGGTGTATCACTTACTTTTGTTTCACTTAGATCTGCTGTAATTTTGTCCTGTTCTTTTATTTGGGGCACATTCCTCTGTTTCTTTGTTTTGTCTACCTGTCTGTCTGCTTCTTAGTGTTAGGAAAGTCAACACATCTTCTGCTTTTGAAAGTAGCAGTTCTGTAAAGAAGAGGTTCTGTAGTGCTCTGCTCTGCTGTATCCCCTGTTCACCAGAACATGGCACTTCAGAGGAGTCTCCTACATGTGTTGCTTATGTCCTGCTAATGTGTGTGAGTCACTTTTTCTTTCAGTCCGGATGTCTGCACTGACTGCCTGTTCTGGGCTGTGCTTGCTCTCTGTGGTGTTAGTGAGACCCAGGCAGTTTGGATTGAGGGAGTGTGGCTCAAGAGGGCTCATGAGCTGGGTAGTGGTGGTGGCAAAATTTGCCCTGAGCCAGCAGGCTTGGAATAGGTAAGTCTTCAGGAGTACACATGAGCAGGACACACTGCTAGCAGGTTAAGTAGCAAGAGTGTGCAGTGCCATCTCCTGCACATGACCCCGTGTTTATGCCATGAGGTAGACAAAGGTGGCACTCACCAGCTCTTCCCAAGGAGGTCCCCTGAGATGCTCTGAAATAAGAATAAATAGATCTCCTTCCCATTTGCCCCAGACATTGTGCAAACTGTCACTTTTATGTTGCCTCTCTGTGGGCTACAGTGTCTTTAAGCACAAGGATCGCTGGATCCCTCTCTCTGCTTGCCCAGTGCTGAGTCAGCTGACTTTTAAAGCTCCAGGCTCCTGGTCCTAATGGTTATATACACTCATGGATCGCAACCCTCTGCTTTTCAAAAACAGACTTACGGGGATTTGTCTTCCCCATGTACATTCCCTAGTGATTTCCCTTCCCTGCACTTATATCTCTCTCTCCTCCTGCAGGCAACTCCCAGATACCATTTCTGCCCTTCCTAACCTCTCAGAAGTGACTTCTTCTCTACATTTAATTGTGGAGTTTGTCCTGCCATTCTTTAGATTACTCTCTGGTTTATGTTCATGGTTCCACCTAGATATCACTAGTTGTAAACATGGATTGGGGTGAGCTTGGGGTCCTCCTATACCACCATTTTTCCAAGCTCCTCAGTTTTAATAATTATTTTAGTATTCTGGTGTTTCCATGTGCTTAGTATGCCTGGTGTTTCCAACAGCTATGACAAATTTAGGTCCGTTTCCATCAATTGACTTATTTTCATATTATTCATATTTTTATACTTAGACAATTTTAATTGGATGGTAGATATCATTAAGTTTACCTTATTAGGTGGTAGGTTTTTTTTTGTTTTTGTTTTTGTTTTACATGTGTTCTTGAGCTTTTGTCTGTGATGCAGTGAATTTATAGAAAAATTTGGAAGTTATGGAAAAAGTTTGATATTTTGGGTCTTGCTTTTAAGATTTGCTAAATGCTAATAGAGCATTGCTCGGTCTAGAGCTTATTATTGCCCCACCGCTGAGCCAAAGCCCCATGAATCTTGAGATTGTCTACTCTGTCTTATGGGAATGAGTACTATTCCCAAATCTACATCAGTAATAGACACAATTACCACTGATTCTTTTGGATAGTTCTATCCCCAGCCTAAGGTGAATCTCCCTCAGGTATACACTGGTTAGTACTCAATTCGATGTTCCAGGGGAGAATTCTGCAGGACTCCTGAGGTTCTTCAGTGATCAATGCTCTGATATCTTTTTACTTTTCATATGTATTTCCTTAAGGAAACCTGTCCATTTTCACCTAGGTTCCCACTTCCTGTGCTATGTTCTGAAAATACTCTCATTCATATATATGTATATATATGTGGGTATATATGAAAATTCTAATCATAAAAGAATATCATGATCATGTACCATTTCTTTTCTGGAAATATAAGAACTATTAATTAGTTGGGATATACTCATTTTCCTATTATAGTCAAGGTGATAGTAAGGAAGTCTCTAAGCAAATATTTAATATGAGGCTTCCTTAAAATTAAAAAGTGCAGATAGTCAAAATTAGGAGTGTTTGAAAAATATGCACTTCAATTTGTTGGTTTTTACCCTTTGATATGAGTTTTTTTTTTTGTTGTTTAGCGTTTTATAAACTTAGTTAAATTAAACTTAATTTTATGAAAACATTATTTCATTATATTGCCTTTGACTATACAAGCAATCTAGGTATCTTTTTTTTTAGAAAGCATTTTCTGATTATATCTAAATTCTAGCAAAATAGGATGAAATGAAAACAAAAATGAAAATCAAGACTGAGGAAGCCCCAGTTTTTGATACTGACATTAGAACATTGCCGGGGCCACTGGGGATTTTATTATTTTCCAATCAGTAAAACCATCCCATAGATTCTATAAATGACTTTCAACAAAAGAAAATCCAAAGTCTGATTACACAGCACCGTGTGTTCAAGCTCTTTACATGTGTTTGAACAGTGGGCATTCCTTCACCCCACATTAGAGAGTCCCTGCTCTACAGAAAATGCTTGCATAGGACTGCAGAGCTATTTCATTTTTCTGCTTCTCTTCTCCTGACAAGCTGCTGAAAATGGTAATTTATATGCAAGCCAGCCAGCATCCCAAATATTCAGATAATTTTACATTTCTTTCATGCCCCAAATTTAGTGATTTGCTTATCACTTTGACATATAACAGTCTTCTACTGAAACATCCTTTTGTGCTCTTTTTTCTGTTGAGCTACAGACAGTGCGTCTTCAGTGTTGGCCAAATATTTAAGGGGAGTTGTTAGGTTTATTTCAGGGCCTTCCTTTACTACACTGGTTTCTCCTTTCTGGGATTTCTCTTTTCAGTTTCCAGCTATGCTAACAGCCCTAACCACATCTTAAGATACCTGTAGTCAATGGAATTGTAGCTTTGTATTTTAGTTTAGTAGCACCAAAAGAAATATATAAGTGCAAATCTCATTCAGTGAGCGTGGTTCTTTTTTCTCAAAAGTTAAATCACCTCAGAGTTTTGCCTGGTTTTGGCCTCCACTATGGCTTTAAATATTATGCAAATATAGATTGAGCTTATAATTGCTGCTGGAGTATTAGTCCTTTACAAGCTACTCTACCATTACCTGAAGTGAACCTTGGCCTGAAATAATATTTCTAAGGAATTTTCATAAGTTTGTTTTATATCATAAAGGTATGTTGCTATGTGTTGTTTCCAGTGTTTGCACTTATATGTGATTTAGAACTGCTATATAGATTATTTTTCATATCCAAAAAAAATAGGTGAGCATAGAGAAAGTTGATTATCTTCAGTCATTATTATAACTATCTTTTTCTTAAAACATTCATCTAGTGCATTGCGATTTTAAAAGGTGAACTGGAAAGCAAACTGTTAGGGGCTGAGGTATGTGAAAATTGCTGGAACACAAAAACTAATACCCTTCTGAAAGAAAAGACAAATGTGTTTCAACATCTTTTATTCATTAGATTTATACATAAAAATAGTTCTATTTCACATCCAAGTGAAGGTTTTCAATTATTTACTTTAATAATGAGTGGTCTGGATGCCCAATGTGGACAGGTAAGCAAGATACATTCCATCATTAATCAGGTAAAATAAAGGGTACATTGTAAGAGAAATTATGAACCATAAATGAGCCCACTACTAGCTGCCATCATTGACTGCAGGTAAGTCTTGCAGTTACGAACAAGAAGTAGGAAAAGAAAATATTTCCTGAAGGTCCGTGCCACAAGCATGCTGTAAAAATTTGCATACATGTTGCATCACTGATATGATCTTGAAGTCCCAAATGAAAAATTTTAATTTCAAGTGGTCCCCTGAAAGTGGTTCTCCCAGTGACTAGTGAAGCATAAAAAAAATAGTTACCAGTAATTTAAGTCAAGTAGCTGGTTAGATACCATGAAGATGAGAACAGAACTTATATTCCCCAAAATTAATGTCCATAATGAAAATAAGTCAACCTAAATCTTAAGCTATCACCCCTTTAAAGTGCCGTTTACCTCTACCCTCAACTTTATAACCTGAATTCCCAGATTGGTTGTCAAGCAGTTTCCAGAGTTACATACTAATTCTATACTAGCAAGGGAAACATAATTATCTGCAATTAGGAATCATTGATACATTTCTATGATTCACATCTTTGTATTTCAAACAAAAACCAAATTGAGAGGCAATTTCTCACAAGTGATGCTAAACTTCAGTAGACATTAATATTTTATTGACAGTCCATAATTGACATAATTTAGCGAAAGTAATAGCAGTACGATTTTTTCTAGACTTTGTGCGATATTAATGATTCATATGTACTGTCCAATGTGTCACAATACCACAAACAATAATAACAAAGAAGGGTTCTATTTCTCTAGCAAATATATATTTTAATTTATAAGAATAATGGTCAATTTTTAAGCTTACCTTTCTATGTTTATACTGCATGTCATTGTTATTCGGGTAATTCAATTAGGCAAAAGAAATAAACCAAAATGAGTTAAAGATATTATAACATGTTATTTACAGATGATATCACCTTATGTGTATAGGTTAGTATAGGATCTCCAGAGTGTTTCTAGAACTAATAAGTATATTTATCAGTTTGCAAATTGCAAGATCAGTACGTGAATTCAACTTCACAAATTCACACACACAAAAACAACCGGAAAACAGTAAACCACTACCACTTGTAATAGCATAAATATATCTTGGAATGAATCTAATAAAAGTTATGCAAGGGGCACCTGGGTGGCTCAATCCAACTCTTGATTTCAGCTTAGGTCATGATCCTGAGGTCATGGGATAGACCCCCACATCAGGCTCCGCTGAGCATGGAGGCTGCTTAATATTCATTCTCTCTCTCTCTCTCTCTCTCTGCCCCTTTCTCCTGCTTATGCCTTCTCTTTCACACATACATACAAAATTTTTTAAAAAACATATTTTTTAAAGTTATGCAAGTTTTCTAGACAGAACACTGGAATATATGGCTGCAAAAATTAAAGACAAATAAATGTAGATATATTACATTCATGAATTACAAGATAATATTTTTATGATATTCACTTTGCTAAATCCACATCTTCAAAATAAATAAATAAATAACCCATAGCTTCAGTGCAATCCCACTCAAATATAAACAAACATTTTGGAAAAAATAGACAAATGGTTTCATTAGAATGCAAAGAATGTGGAAATGCTAGGACTTTTACAAAAGATGAGCAAAGTAGGAGGATTTGAAATAACTGATGTCTACTCTTGCTATAAAGATAATGCATTCAAGATAGTGCTACATTGGCATAAGAATAACACATGGGTTAATATATAATCCAGAATTAGACTTATACATATATGTTCAATTGAGTTCAATTCATGGCTTTTATACAGTTTTCTTTTTTTTTTCAAAAAAATTTTTTTAATGTTTATTTACTTTTGAGACAGAGAGAGACAGAGCATGAACGGGGGAGGGTCAGAGAGAGGGAGACACAGAATCTGAAACAGGCTCCAGGCTCTGAGCTGTCAGCACAGAGCCCGACACGGGGCTCGAACTCACAGACCTTGAGATCATGACCTGAGCCGAAGTCGGCCGCTTAACCGACTGAGCCACCCAGGCGCCGCAATTTTATACAGTTTTCAAGTCAAGTAAATAGATAAGGAGTTTTTGAGCATTGGCAGTTAACAACTGGGTATTTTCATGGGGAAAATAAAACATGGCACCTACCTCATCCTATACATTATAAAAATAATTTGAAATAGATAGACCTAATTGTAGAAGACAGAATCAGAAATATGTTAGAATCAAACAGTAAAATTTCTTCAAGAATTTGGGTTAAATTTTCTTAAATGGTACATAATAAGCACTAATTATTTTAAAAAATGAATTTTACATCATCAAATAAAACATGTTTGCTAGTCAAAGTCATCATTAAGAAATTTATGGGGCTCCTGGGTGGCTCAGTCGGTTGGGCGTCTGACTTCAGCCCAGGTCATGATCCCACACTTCATGAGTTCAAGCCCTGCATTGGGCTCTGTGCTGACAGCTCAGAGCCTGGAGCTTGCTTCAAATTCTGTATCTCTCTCTGCCCCTTCCCTGCTTGCACTGTCTCTCTTTCTCCCCCAAATAAATACTAAAAAGAAAATTTATAATAAAAAAAAGAAATTTATAAGAAATTTATTACAGGAGTGCCAGGGTGGCTCAGTCAGTTCAGTATATAACTCTTGATTTCAGCTCGGGTTATGATCTCCCAGTTCATGGGACTAAGCCCCACATGAGTCCCATGTCGAGCTCTGCAGTGGTATCATGAAGACTGCTGGGGATTCTCTCTCTTTTCCCCTCCCCTGCTTGTGCGCGCTCTCTCTCTCTTTCTCTCTCTCTCTCTCAAAATAAATAAACTTAAAAAATACTAGTCAGAAAAAATATTTTAAAAAAATTTACTATACAAGTCACAGACTAAAATATTTGTAATTCTTATATGTGTCAAAGAGCTTACTTAAAATCCTCCTATTAAATACTCCTACAAAAAAAAAATTCCCATACATACTCTTACAAATCTACAATAGAAAACAAATATATAGATCGGTAAAATCATGAACAGACATTTCACACCCAAGAAAAAGATATAGAAATAGCAAAAAAAAAAACAAAAAAAACACATGAAAATGTGTTCAATGCCATTATTTATGAAGACAATGCAAATTTCTTCATAGGAGACCATTTCATACACACTAGAATAGCTAAAATAAATCTACTTTGATTACCCTATTTTGGTAGGATCGACACACTGAGAACCTTTGTATGTTGCTGGTGGGAGAATGGCTAGCTGTATGGTCACTTTGTGGAAACATGTTTATTTAAAGTTAAATATACATTAGGTTGCCACCCTGCAATTACCCTTCTAGATATTTAATCACGTACATTTTTAAAAGACGTAGAAAAATATTTGCACATATGTATTCATGAGAACCTATAATTCAACCCAAATATTCTTAAGAGAATGAATTAACGCATTTGGTATATCTATGATATGGAATAATATTTAAGTATAAAACAAACGAGTTATTGATACATTAAACATCATGAGTCAAAACAAAACAAAAAATAAACACCATTTTGAGAGGAACCCCACACAAATGTACTGATAAGTTTTCACTTGGGAAAAACTAATAATGATAGCAATCAAAACATGGTTGACTCTGGGAGAGATAGAATGGACTGAAGCGGAGCTTATGGGAATTTTGTACATCTCTACGTTATGAAAATTTGTCTACTTCTAATTTTTGGAGTGCTTACACAGGTGTATACAATTGTCTAAAGTCATGAAACTAAATATTTCTGTGTAAATATCATATACAAATTACAGTTCCACACATGAAGCTATCAAATAACCATTTTAGAAAATTAAGTTTATACCAATTTGGTGAACTTAAATAAGTAGGCGGATAAAGAGTATCATTATTTATTTTCAGTACAATGTTTGGGTTGGTAAATGAGACTAGGTTGCAATTAAGAAAAACAAAAAGCCTATGTGAGTACCCAAAGGTCTGAATATCTAAAACTCAGTGTATAGCATTTTTGTTTAGTTTTATTTTTTTAAACAAAGGGCATCTCATGGTAAAAAGTGAGATTCAGTTTATAAATATTGTATCTCCTCTCTGTTTATTTTGCAAAGCAACATATCCATAATTTTTCTTGAGTTTCTTTGATTTTCTACAATTTCCCACATTTTCTGGATAACTATCCAAATATAGCTGATGACTTTGAATGAAAGATATGTAGACCGGCAATTTATTACCTAATAGCTATTGCTTATTAAATATATTTTTGTTTCGGACACTACATTAGGTTCTAGGATAAGAAACTAGTCGTTAGTTTTGATTATATAATATAGATAAAAACTTACTAGCAGTGACCTTTTGCTCCTGTTTCCTAATCTTTTAGCTAAGATAATCTTCTGGTATATTTACTAACTGTACTGTTTCTTCTTTCATCAGTTTCAAAATATTTTTTTCACATTTCAAAACCTACTTCTATGGTCTCATCTTTAAATGCTCATCAAACAATTACATATAGTAGCTGAGGTATATTCTTGGGGTGCCTATCACATTTATGTTCTCTGGGCATCTTTCCATTCACCTTTCTATTTCATTCTCTGTACCTGGAGTATTTCTTTCTTTTTCCATCTGTTAAGCTATTTAAGTCTTCCCTCCAGGATTGATCCCACCACAAAATTAAACTGCACTGCCATCTGTTTCTCACAAGTAAACAATAGCAAGTATGCCTTTGAATATACTACTAAAGGTCTATACGTTATTTTTCTCATTTTACAAGGCCACGTTGGGAAAAACTAAAAAACTAAACCATTAATTCTCATATCACTCATTGGATATCATAAGACTAACTTTATCGTTTATATTTTTAAAAAAATGTAAACTTTTTTTTCCCCCTCAAAACATAATTCTATTACCAGCTATACTGTTCAGGCTATACAAGTTCTGATTTTGTTATAAAGGTGCAATCACTTTCTAAGAAAGAAACTATATGATTATTGCGATAACTACTTTAAATTTGAGTCACTGAGTGAGACAATTTCCAAGAAGATATACATATGCATATAATTTGTAGCCTTAATTACTAAATTACATCTTACCTAGCAAGGCTTTTATTTGATTAAAATTTATACTATGAGATTAATGAACCTAACCACTTTGGAATTTTGTCATATAAGCATGCGCCTAAATAAGTGTGTAGAACATGTAATATCTTATTTTCCCAATATTAAACAAAAAGATTAGCTAATGTGAGAAAATTGGATTCAAAATGGTACATTAAATTCATTTAATTGCTATTTTTCAAGGGATTAATCATTTCCAAACATTTAAAATAACAGCTTCTGAGCAATTTTTTTTTTTTTTGAGAGAAAGCATGCGAGGGGGGCAGTGGGGAGATGGGGCAGAGGGAGACAGACAGTCTTAAGCAGTCTCCACACTTAGCAGAGAGCCAGGCATAGGACTCCATCCCATAATCCCATGACCCCAGGATCATGACCTGAGCTGAAATCAAGAGTCTGATGAGCAATCAACTGAGCCACCCAGGCACCCTCTGAGTAATCTTTTAAATCGTTTATCAATGCATAAAAATATAGGGCCAACAAGAGTCGACGTATATCTACAACAATCAACATCTAAGTCAAAATGCAGAAAAAGTTAAAATGCAGAAAGCAAGTTCCACGTTGTCATGGGTTACTTGCTCCACAATGAACAGGTTCTGCCTTCTTTTTTTTTTAATTTTTTTTTTTAATGTTTATTTTTGACAGAGAGAGAGCAAGAGTGAGCATGAGTGGGGGAGGGTCAGAGACACAGAATCTGAAACAGGCTCCAGGCTCTGAGCTGTCAGCACAGAGCCGGTCATGGGGCCCAAACTCACAGACTGTAAGATCATGACCTGAGCCAAAGTTGGACACTCAACTGACTGAGCCACCCAGGTGCCCCAAGTTCTGCTGTCTAATGATTATTTTTTTCAACCTAAACTACAGCTCAGTTTTTGGTATCTGATTTTTTAAAAAAAAATTTTAACATTTTTTATTATTGAGAGACAGAGCATGAGCAGGGGAGGGACAAAGAGAGGGGAGACACAAAGAGAGGGGAGACACAGAATCAAAGCAGGCTCCAGGCTCTGAGCTGTCAGCACAGAGCCTGACATGGGGCTTGAACTCACAAATCGCGAGATCATGACCTGAGCTGAGGTCGGAGGTCCAACTGACTGAGCCATCCAGAAGCCCCTGATATCTGATTTTGATGATGAATAAAATGTATTTGGTTTTCCAGTATTACACAATTCATCCCATTACCATATTTTGGCCACATAAATGAGAAATTTGCTTATGTGATATTTGACCTATTCTCTGAACTTTCTGGACACTATAGTATAGTTAGACTCTAATTCACCAATTTAGGCATACCATGAAGTAGGAAATGTGTTAGGCACTAGGAACATAGTCCTAATCAATGAATTTTGTTCTTGTTTTATATATATGTATATAATTAAAACATTTATGTAAAAGTATTAAAGACTATAGAAACATGGAAGGATAAGAAGGTCACATTAAGGAAAATATATTAATGAATGATGAATAATGGTTATCTTAGGAGTGCCTGGCAGGGTTGGTCAGAAAAGCATATGACTCTTGATCACAGGGTCATGAGTTTGAGCCCCACATTGGGTATAGAGAACATGTATAAATAAACAAAGAAAAAAATAAAAAAGGACTGGGAAGCCTTTAAAAAATGATTATTTTGGGGTACTCAGGTGGCTCAGTTAGTTAAGCCTCTGACTCTTGATTTTGGCACAGGTCATGATCTCACAGGTTCATGAGTTTGAGTCCTTCAACCACCTCTGTGCCGGTGACAATGTGGAGCCTGCTTGGGATTTTCTCTCTCTCCCTCTCTGCCCCTCTCTCTGTCTCTCAAAATAAATAACTTTAAAAGAATGGTTATCTTAAAATATTAAAAAAAAAAAAAGTGAGGGATACAAGTAGAAAGGAAAGTATAGAGGAGATATGAAACAGCCTGGAATATTACAGGAATTAGAATTCCTTATAGTTTTGGAGCATTGCTGATTCTGATTAACTGCTAATTTTGTACCAACTGTCCTCTGTGGTTTTTCTTGTTAGATTACTTTCTGGTGTCTCTCTTGGTCCTTCTCATTCTCCTATACTTAACTTTGATCATGCTTGTTTTGTCGTAAGACAGTTATTGTTAAGCATGTAAAGATTAATGTAGTACTTTATATATTTAGGTAATGAATTTAGGTAATTTTCACTAAATCATAAAAAAATAAAAAATCAGGCACAGTTCCAGTTGGGACAGTCTAATCCCAAAAGGGATTTGGACTGAAGGTCAACACATTTCAAACTGGTATAGTTTCAAAAGAACAGTCTGGTTTTGAAAAGGAGTCAGACCTAAGGCTAGCACAATTTCAGCAGGAACAGGACAATTTCAAACAGGAAGTAGGAACAGTCCAATCCTGAAAATGAGTGGGACTAAAGCCAAATGAGTACTTGCAGAGATAAAAAAAAAAAAAAAAAAAAAGGCCTTAAAATAGATCCTGAATAAAGCCTGGAGGGTTCTGGATATAAGGTGTGGAATTTAAAAATCCTGGAGAAAACTTATTCTCAATCCCCAGAGCTGGGAGGAAAGCAGTGAGCCCAATCATCTCGGGGGGGGGGGGGGCACACCTGTTTGCCCAGAACCCCAGAGTTGTTGGGGGTTCCTCTCTGGATCCCATCATTGCCACCAAGCAATGATAACCTTAAAAAAATCAGTTATTTTACCACGAAAAATTGATTTATTCAGAAATAAAAGAGAATTGCAATCCAGGACAAACAAGCTGCAAGCAAACTTGTGGCGGTTGTTGGGGGTGGGGCCTGGGGGGGCATCCAGAAAACAAGCGATGTGTGCTTTTCTATGGACAAAAGGGGTGAGTTGGGAAGGCTCTTATAAACTAAAAATCAATTGGGTTAAACTAAGGGTTTGAAGTACCATGGCTTCTCATTGGCTGAGCTTTTACCAGGGATTAAAGTGTGTCTTCCTCTGACTGGGATAGTAAGGTAGTATCCCCACAAAAGTCAAGTCTGTGTCTTCCTGTTGCATTTGCAACTGACTATGAGTCCTAGGGTGTGTAAGTTCCCTCTACTGAAATCTCTTGACTCCATTTTAGTGAGGTTTTCTGTTATCAATTTTCACATCACTTTGTAAATAAAGTCCTGACAGAATGAAAATTAGACAATTTAGAAAACATTCTTCCATAGTTTCTAACATTTCCTTTTCGTAAGTAGGTTTTAATATTATTAAGGGTTGGTGAACATAGTATGTGCTTTTTAATGTTATTTTATTGACTGTGTCCATTACTGTGAAATAGAAAGTGAGCCAAAGCTGAAAGCAGCCTTTGCATGATTTAATGTAAAACAGATCTCCTACTGCTGCTGACACTGTAATGCAAACTTCTTTGCTCCCACATCGGCTAAGAACGCTGAAAACTCACGTAAAATACACATTTCATGAGGGGAATCAAAACAAATGATTATAAAATTCTTCTTTAAAATGAATGAATTTGAAATAGGTTTTGATCTTCTTAAATGTGATTTTTGTTTTTAACAAGCAAAGTCATATCAGCAAGAAAGATTCAATGTTATTCATTAACACGCATTTATTGAGTACTCTGTCAGAATATGGCACAGGCTACAGGGAGAAACTGACTTCGGAACAGACCATTTACTGTACAGCGTATAAACACTGATAGAAATGGCTGTGAAATGAGGAATGGAGGGTTTAATTCAAATTTCTGTGGCCAGAAAAAACCATCACAGAAGGACGGGCAGATGGGCATAACCAACAAAAATGTTTTCAAGATGTGAAAACACCTGCGTGAAATGAAAAGAAAAAAAAAACAAAACTGATGTTTTGTTTACAAAACAAATGAATATCTACCTACAAATGACAGTTTAATTTTGAAAAGTATTTTAATAAAATCTACCATGCTTTTTTTTAAAAATGTACTTTTCTAATTCCTCTTTAAAATCTGACAAAAAACAAACAAAAACAAAACTATAGATTCTGCTGAACTGAACTGGATTTTCATTAACCAGAGCCTCTTTACATAATATGGTATCTTGCAGGCTGAATGAAGTGCCACAAGATGAAAATCAAAAGTCCACAGGTTTTCCCTGTTCTCCAAGTAGGAACCTCAGACTTAGTTGTCCAGAGTATTTTTTTAGTCGCTTTTGTCTATTTTAGTTTGTCTATATATTCCCTTTATCATCCTAAATAATTTAGTGTGCTAATCTACAATTTTCCTTTAATGTATTATGAAAGTTCATTTTGTTAACAAAAATTCAACCAAGTAAAAGTAACGATCTGATTGGCTTTATGAAATCATTCATGTGTTGACAGCATGCAAGTAGAGGGGGGCTCCACGAGGTGTACAAAACGAAAGGTTTTTATAGAAGGAAGGTGGGGCAAGAAGTTATTAGCAAAATAAAAAGATAGTTTTAGGCCAGGTGGCTTTCCCTTAGGTGAAACAAAAGATATCATATCAAGCGGATTGTTCAGCATTTGGGGGGGTGGGAGATGGAGAAGGCCTGCATGGAAGATTCATTGGTGGAGATCAGAAAATTCCTGAGTGACCAGTTTAGGACTGTGTTCCTAGGGGAGGATGTAACTGCCATTAGATCAGGTATTAAGCCCCAGTTTGGGAACTTGGTCTAAGTGACCCCCTTTTGGGTGTGTGGTTTTCAACTGAGAGGTGTGATCAAAATCATTCTCAGCTAATGCTCTGAGGTTCCCACAGCTTTTTTGCTCCTCCTTGTGGCATGCAGAGGCCATGACATTTTTACTTAACCTCTGACATTCACAGGTTCTATCTTCTGGCTCACATTGCATTGGTTATTTTGTTCATTCTTTAGATGTTTCAGTCTTAAGGCGATCCTTTGCTTGGTGGTTAGTGGCTGCAAGCACATCTAAAGTTCTGAGAGAATATAACACACCAAGGAGATTATTATGATTGCTTTAAGTAGGATAATTCCCAATGTTTGGAGTGTACTTTTAGAGCCATGGTTCCCAAGACTCAAACCAATCAAAATCAAATAAATCAAAGAGAGACCTTGTGGAAGTAATCACCTTTTTAAGTCAAGTGGCTTGTTCTTATGTAATTGAGTTTTAACCTCCCCATAAGTGTTAATCCAGTCACAGCAGGTGTTGTTGGAGGCAGGACAGACACCTCCTTGCTTATCTAAAAGATAAGTAAGAGCTATTCTGTTATCAAGGATGACTTTGGTTAGAGAGTTTAAGAATCTTTGTTGTGTTGCTATTGCTTTAGTGGTCCATTTTGTAATATTTAAGAATTAAGAAATTCTTCATCATAGCCTCATTTACCTTTTTCCCTAACCAGGGAAATAAGGACCTGCCAACATAAGTAAATCTGGAATCAGAAAAGCCTCCTGGTAAGTTTTTAACTCAACAATGTAAATTCAGGAGAGTTGACCAATGAGATGGCTTATTTTCCTTGGGAAAAGTCATGGGGACAGTTAGATTTTCTCCTAGCCTAAAATAAAAGGTTATTCCTCTCCCTTAGCAATGATCTGGGAGATACAGATGAGAGTGCTACCTTTCCAGGCCAATGGCAGAGTCAAGGAAAAGAAAAAAAAAAAAAAAAAAAAAAGGAAAGGGTTTTATCTTTAGCTAAAATATGGTCTTGATCCATTGTCTTGGGTTGAAGCAGTCTACCTTGATATCAGCTACTTCTCTTTCTCATCTATTTGATTTAGAAGGCTCTAGCATGTCTTAGTTTTGCAAGTGTTAGTGGTTAGGACTACTTGGTAAGACCCCTCTCAAAGGGGCTTGAAGGCTGTTTTCTTCTGATAATGTTTTGGAATACCCAGTCATCAGGCTTTAGATTGTGACTGACAGTTTCCTTTGAACTAGGATCCAGGAAGCCTTCTTTAATCGGCTGATAAGAGGCTGGAGCCTAAGACATTAGAGACTTACAGTAGTTGATCGTTTTAGCATGAGATAAGAAGGGATGGACAGAAGGCTGTATACTGATAGAATTTCAAGAAGTTTGTAACATTTTGGTTAAGGCTCCTATGATTTGTCCAGTGACATAGGTGCCTTGATCACTGGAGATAGTGGGAAATATACCTCAGGTGGGATACATACACATTATTTTAACTCTTTTGTTATTGTTCATTTGCTTTTTTCTGTGAGGGCATCAGCTTTGCAGCAAGGAAAACACACATACAATAACAAGAACATATTGATAACCTATATAAGTGGCAACTTAATGATACCCGGTTGCAGGTGTTTAAATGGTCCAGAAGGAGGTCTGAAGCCTCTAAGAACAAACAACAGTTTTTTTCAGGATTATGGACCAAAGAAGTCAGATGTTGCTGATAGCCTGTTTTTGTAATTTTATACCAATGTCTATTTAATAATTTGAGTCATCTTAAATGTACCGCGTTGGGTGAAGGAATGTAAAAATTGAACAATGGGATTTGTCAGGGGGGCAAGGAGCACTGAACAGTCATCTTGAGCTTCCCCATAACCCTGACTGTTCATTGAATTTACAACCATCATATGACCATCTTAATTATTTTTATTTGGAAGCAGTATGTCGTGAGGACATCAGGGTGACAAAAGTCTGGCACTGAAGGGCCATTTTTGTGGAAACAAAATGGACTTTATCTACATGTGTCACAATCTTACAAATATAAAGGCAGCTTAGTATTTGTTATTTGACACTGCTTCTCATGTAATTTATATAGAATAAGCCTAATTAGTTTTAGCATTTTTATTTGGAATATTCAAGGTCAAAGGACTTCATTTAGAATTTTATTTTGGGAAGTTTGTAAAAAAAAAAAAAAAAAAGAAAGAAAGAAAAGAAAGTTTGAAAACATGTGCCTGAATAGGATCACAGATAATTTTGAAACCTAATATTTAAAAGGTAAGGAAACTTGTACATCCCTATCAAAGGCAGACGGAAAGTCCAAGAAAACTTTGTCCTTTTAACAGAGAGAAAGCAAAATTGTAATAACATTTGTTTTAATCTTATCCAGTTTTGTCACTAGGAAAAGCGAAAAGCGCTTTGTGTCTCAGCTCTTAAACGTGATGCAGTAAGAATTAGAGATCAGCGCCCGGGTGAAAGGAGAATGCAGCTTTGTTAAAGCAACAGTATACTCTCTAGGTGGGAGAGTGGGCAGACCCAGAGGTGGCTGTGTGGTCTCTAGTGGAGGCTGCTTCCAATCATTTGTGGGACTCTCAAAGCTTGGAAGGGGGAGTTTTTGACCCTACAACCTTTGTACCAGAACTCTCTTGGCAGCCTTTTCCTCTGTTGGGGCTATATGGTGCAAATGCATTATAATGACTCTAGGGGTTACTCTGGAGCAGAAGTGGAAGAGGAGAGCCCATGCTCAGCACCTGTGGCTCTTGGTCTGTTAGCCTCAGGGTCATAGGATGTTGTGCTCCCCCACCAAACCCCTCCATTTTTTAATGCTAATCATAATCTATTTATCACCATCCTTGCCTCCAGCTAGGGTCCCTATCATTCCCCCCAACATTCCCCCATCAAAGGCCTGGGGACTGCCTCAGTGTGTTTCTTCCACTGTTCACAAGTAGCTTCTACCTAACAGTTTTAATTACATATATAATTACAATTTTTAACCCTTAGGAAACTTGATTTCTAGTGAAAATTAAGAATTATGAATGGTCTTTCATATTAGCATTTTGTAATTTGTAAATTTATTAATACATTTTAAAATTTCTAGAAGCGTATGACTTTTTCATATATTTTTTTAAGTTTATTTACTTTGAGAGTGAGCTGAGTAGGGGAGGGGCAGAGAGAGAGAGAGAGAGAGAGAGAATCCCAAGCAGGCTCCATGCCACCAGCACACAGCTCAAAGGAGGGCTTGATCTCACAAACCTTGAGATCATGACCATAGCAGACATCAAGAGTCAGATGTTTAACCCACTGAGCCACTCAGGTGCCCCTAGAAGCCAAAATTACATAACATATGTTTAGTAATTATTTTATTATTTTGTCTTATTTGGAAATTATGTGGATATTTAATAATTTTTTTTAATGTATATGTATTTTTGAGAGAGAGAGAGAGAGACAGAACGTGAGCAGGGAGAGGCAGAGAAAGAGGGAGACTCAGAATCAGAAGCAGGCTCCAGGCTCTGAGCTGTCAGCACAGACCCCTAGTGACTCGAACTCACAAACTATGAAATCATGACCTGAGTGGAACTCAGACGTTCAACCTACTGAGCCACCCAGGTGCCCCCAGATATTAAATAAATTTAAGTAAACTCATCACTTAGCAAAACTTTGAGGGTTTTAACAAAGATCTTAGAGCTTTTGTTTTTAAATTACTGCCATAGGTACACAATTCACTAGTTATAAAAGTTGAGTCTGGGTTTGTTTTTCAGTGTTGATGGAATAAGTTAAGGTTACTTATCTGGATGAATAAAGCTTTATTTTAGCATTTGTAGAGAAGATACTTAAGACTTGTGTTTATCCTTGGCAAGTTTTAAATGGCCCTTTCCCCTTGGCTTTATTTGTTTAGAATTATAGCCCTGAAATTTGCATTTTAAAGAGATGGACTTGATAAAGAGATCTTGGAAAAGACCAGGTAGAACACTGAACATTTACATTTCAAAGTCACAGGGAAAAAAATGCAAGCACTTTCTGGAAGGACTTTTGTTCCCTCAAGGTCAGAAATTTTACAATACTTATAAGCCTTTTGAAATAAATAGGGGAGGTTTTGGGATTGGTAAAAAAGGATTGGTGGTCTGAATTGTTTTGGGAACCATACTTTTTCTCTTGTAAAGACTTGATCTGTAAAACAAGGACAACTGTTTTTAATTTCTCAAAAACAGCTGGTTGTTGCTAAAAACCGAAGTGATACACCATCTACCTATGAGAATGTCTTCTTTCCTCTGGGTACATTTAGCATAAGAGAGAAGACCTAAAAAAATTTTTTTTCAGGTTTTGAATACCAGCTTCCAATTTGACCCAATTTTGTTTCAGAAAGTCTGATACCCCCACTATGGAAACATTGTTTACACTCTAAGGAATTTGTTTTCCTAGGAGAAATGGGCTTTAAGATAGAAAGGGTGGCTCTGGTATCAACTAAGTTTTCACAAGATTTTTCATTAATTTAAATTTTAGTTTCCTCTTGGCTGTTTAAGGCAATTCCTGGTAGCATCTTACAAGAGAATCCTCTGGAGTCCTCTCAACTCAGAGAGGGGCCCACATTGGGGCCTCCCTTGGGGACACTAAAACTGAAGAGTTTACATAGGTCTTTGAGGACATTTTTCCAGTGCTCCAGTTCGTTATGAATTAGACATTGATCTTCTGGCCATCATTTTGAAGGTGGACCCTTAGAAATGTGGTGTCCCAGATGTTATTTTAGGTCTCTGGTCTTGGACCTGTTGTAGCCGTAAAGCCAACAGTTTGGTAGAGTTTTGCTTATAGTCTTGCTCCAAGGTCCTTTCATAATACTCAGCTATAGCTATGAGCTTGGTCAGGCCTTGCCCTCCCATCCTATTTTTTGCCTTTTTATTAACCCACTCATCTCTGGGGGTAATCCATTTACAAGCAGGGCAGCTAGGGCATGTTGAGTGATCTCTTTTATTGCATGGAAGCTGGAATACCACAGAAAGAATGCCTCCAAATGGGCTTTAAAGTCTTTCATATTCCATTCTTTTGCATGTTTAAACAATAGACCAATCGGTATGGGCAGGAAAGGCCCTAGGAATGGCTTTTTAAAAGATTAGCTGCTATTTTGCAAGGTTTTTTTTTTTTTGTTTTGTTTTGTTTTGTTTTTGTTTGTTTGCTTTTTCCGATCCATAGGAGAACTAGAGACTGAGGACCTCAATGATCATTCTCAGGATTATGCCATTCTACCTCCCACATCCATTTTTTGTACCTCACCAAATCCTACCACCATGTACACGAGTTGAGAAAGATGTGGCAACCCAGAGTTATAGGACCTGATAAGGGTTTTAAACTCTTCAAAAAAACCTTTGGGGATCCTCCCTTCATGTAGGAAATTCTTTAATTATGGCCCTTAGTTCAGTCTCCCACCAAAAAGTAAAAGATATCTCAGGAGGGTTGCCTCCAAATTCAGGCGATTTTATCTAAGAGGTAACTGTTTAATTGTCTCTTCCAAGTGGAAAGGTAGCTCAGTAGTTCAGACAGAAAATTAGTAGACTATGAGAACTCAGGTAAAGAAAAGTAGAGGGGAGCAGTAGGAGTCACATCAGTTCTGTCGTCTTTTAAGTTCCTCTTGTGTTTTTATTTTTCCATTAGTTTTTTGTAATGAATCTTCCAATGAGGCTATTTTGGAATCTTGAAGCCTTTGGGAACCTTCTGCATACCAATTACAATAGGCAACCGATTCCATTTGTTTAATTCGGGAATCTTTACTTTCAAGTGCACTTCTTAAGTGAATAATCTTGTCTAATTGGAACATTCCCCATAATAGCCACTGTAATTCTAGGTTATTTTTAGTATTTTTTTTATCTTGCTAGATATCTGTAACTTCCAGAACTATAGTCTTAGACATAAAATAAGCAGGTATGCCAGAAGGCAGTACATCTGACTCTTCAGAATTTAAGAAATCCGTTAGTTCTCAGAGCTGAACTAATACCTACGAGGGATAGGCATATTCCATAGTTTGGGGATTGTGTGTTTTACAGTGTACCTCATTGCATGACAGTTTTCTAGGTAGGTGACCTAGTATAAATCTAATCAGTTCTGTAAACAACTTACGGGAGTCCTCTTGAAGTGGTGAACAGTGCCTGTCAGTGCTCAAACCATGCCCAGCAATTTTTGCAGCTTTCTGGCCTCTGACATCCCCACTAGCAATCGCCTTTATCTACACAAAATAAGACTACAACCACGGGCACCTTAATGTACTCGTAGTACGGTGTCCTGACCACGAGGAGGCACTGTGTGAATAATCACCAATCCCAATAGAATCTTACTGATTCTTCTCCAAAATCTTCCTCCACCTGAGGAATTGTGGTCTGAAAGGCTAGGGGCTTGACTCTGGGCAGACCCTTCTGTCAGCTCACTTGGGCTCTAGGCAAAACTGCCATTTCAACTAGGCTTAGGGCAGAACTGCCAGCTCGTTTGGGCTCCAGGCAAACATGGCAATTTACTCAGGCTTCAGGCATAACCACCTGCCGGCTCAAACTGACCTGCCTTATAAAGGAAATCCAGTTAGATCAGGAGCTCGAACACACACAAAAAGAGCAAAGCTCACAACTGAGAGGAGCTTACCCATGGCCCTCAGAAATGGCAAGAAATACAGTGAATTCAAAGGGGTCATGGCTACCCTTGTTGCTGAGTTGACTGGCCCTGTGTCCTCTACCCAGCCTGCCTCCAGGGACGTCTAATCTGGTTCCAAGAAAAGAACTCAAGGCTGGGGCACCTGGGTGACTCGGGCGGTTGTGTCCAACTTAGCTCAGGTCACGATCCCATAGTGCATTCGAGCCCTGCATCAGGCTCTGCTGATAGCTCAGAGCCTGGAGCCTGCTTCAGATTCTGTGTCTCCCTCTCTGCCCCTCCCCTGCTCATGCTCTGTCTCTCTCTCTTTCTCAAAAATACATAAACATTAAAAAAATTAAAAAAGAATTCAAGGACAGATCAGATAATGGTTGAATAGCACAAGTGAAGAGCTTATTAAAAAAGAGTAAACTCTCCAGATAGGAGAGCAGGCAACTTCAAGGGAGAGCTGTGCTTGGGGTTTTATTAACAGTTGTTAACTAGGTGGAATATTTATTATTTGGGGAGGGGATTTCTTTGGGAGCAGGGTTTTACATCCTTTTTCCTTACTTGGTCAGGGTCTCCGACCTTTGTTTTGGGCCTGTCTGATTCGATGTGGCTTCTTGTGGCCTTGTTTGTGGAATGCTGCCAAGGCAGGTTAACTTTCCTCATAATGGATCTTGACTCCCCCTTTGTTGGTCTCCAGGCATCCTATTAAAGTCTAACTGCCTTCTCAAACACCACGCCCGCATTTCTCAGTGTCCCTTTCTCAATGCTGCTGGAAGTTCACGTCAGATTCCATCACTGCTACCAAATCAGTTAAATAACAGAAATTCAACTGCATAAATTATAAAGATCTAATTGACTTTATTAAATGATTGATGCATTGACAGCCTCCCATCTAGCACGTAGAGTGAGGCTCCAAGGAAGTGTATACAATGAAAGGTTTTTGTAGAAGGAAAATGGGCCAAGACAGCTGTTAAAGGAAAAGAATTGTTTCAGGCAAGGTGGTTTTCCTTTGGAGGAAAAGCAAGGTGTCCTATTATACATATTACTCCATCTTTCTCTGGGGGCTGGCGAGGGCCCACTTAACCAACTCATTGGCACTTTTTGGAAAATTTCTGACTGGTTAAAACATTTCTGGGGAGGTTAGATTAGGTATTAAGCCTCAGTTTGAGAACTCGGTCTAAGTGACAATGTTTTGGGCCTGTGGTTTTCTGTGGAATAACTTGTACATTCGTTTCTCTGTAACAATACTCAATGTATTATTGTTTAATCTATATGTTATTACTTATTCAGTATTTACTTCACACTTCTGTGCGTACCTACTTGTCAGGATCTCGGCTAAGCTAAAAAGTGAGGCGGTGCCAGGTACCAGAGTAATTGCTAAGAGCAATAACAAGCCAAAATGAAATTTAATAATTATCACTTACTGTGATAGCAATGTTGTTGTTATTATGATCAATATTATGGTAGAGGGCCAAGAATTTATTCCTGGTTCTTTTCCTTGGACCATATTTGGTATTGTTTCAAATGCTCAAATTTTACAATTAATTAGTTTCTCTGCTTTATTCTTATTTAAAAAAGTATTGCCTAGTAATCTCCTTTAAACGGAGTCTGGTTCTATAGAACTGCCAACAGTGAACACGTTTGTATTCCCACTCTTCTTACTATTGGTGCTATTTGCAAGTTTTTTAGCGTTTTGCTTTATTTTTAACCTTAGGATTTTTTTTGCCAGATTGTCTCTTATGTATTCTCTTTTGCATGGCCGTATTACCATTAATTACAGTAACAACTTCTGTCCTATTTGATTCATTCACAGTCATTCTGAAATCAGATATTTAATAAGGTTTATTACTGTTGGATATCATGCTAAGGACTGGGGATACAAATGCAAAACTAAGATACATGATATATGGCCTCTGAATAGTGAATTCTTTCTAGAGGTGAGTAAAAACAAAACATAAATCATAACATAATAAACCAAAAAAATTTACTAATTGTGATAATTGCTATGACAAAAACAAGCAAAGAATTTAAGATAGAAAGTAGTAGAATATAGAAATTCTGAGACTGAAATTTTCTTTTTTATCTCAAATTGATTGTTTAGGAATTCGGTGTGTTATGAGTGCCAACTCAGAGAAATTAGGCCTGTTATAACCTGTCAGTGTTAGCAACACAGTAAATAGGAATGCATTAATTTTAAATCCTGGTAGGCACATGAGGGTCTTGATTTTTCCTTTTAAGATATTTTAGTATACAGTTTCCATTACTTTCTATTTTGTTTCCAGAAACAGGGAAAGCTAATGGAACTAATCTACATATCTTTATTTTCTAAAAAGTTTTTAAAAGCATGCTATTTTCATAAAGAGGATGGGAGTTTTAGAAGAGAAATTTATATCTTGCAAGGCTGTAAGCCATTTTCTCATCCAGTCATCTGGCAAAATGATTTAGGGAGCTATAGGCTAGTCACATTCACATGACCTTGAACATCACCGTATCTTCAATAGGAACTTTTTTTTTTCTTTTTCTCAACCTAATTCAGTGTCCTGAAATGAATAACTGGGTATGTGTTAATATATGATCCTCCTGCTAATGAACATTCAGATCCCTCAAGGCCTGGAACCAATTTGACAGTTGTCTGAATGTTATATACTCTTAAGACTTCATTAGCCAATATCATAATTTCCAAAGACTTAAATGCCAAGATTGGCAATTTTTCTGCCAAAGCATTATTCATTGGTATTCTGAACTGGGAATTGCTTCCCTAGGGACAATTTCTCAATGGATAGTTGGCCATATTATATTAAAACATCACTCAAGGTCATTTTTAAATCACAATATCATACTGCTCACATCAACTTGTCTGATAAACGAAAATTTAAGTTGCTTCTATATCAGGTAGACTATTTCTGTTAGTCACCATTTCTGTTAATCTCTGATCTTGGCTTTTTTAATGCAAAATGTAAAATATTGAATATGTATAACTATAGAAGTTTTAACATAACAGAAAGGTTATATACCTATAGCTGTCATTAAACTGACAAAAGTACTCTGCATTTGAAATGGCTCTATGTAAAATATTTATTTTGCAAAATATATTTTTAACATAAAACATATATTAAAGAATAGGGGCATCTGAGTGGCTCAGTCAGTTCACTGTCTGACTTGGGCTCAGGTCATGATCTCACTGTTCATGAGTTCAAGCCCTGGGTCGGGCTCTGTGCTGACAGCTCAGAGCCTGGAGCCTGCTTCAGATTCTGTGTCTCCTTCTCTTTCTGCCCCTCCCGACTCACACTCTGTTTCTCTCCCTCTGAAAAATAAACGTTAAAAAAAGTATAATATATACCTAGACAGGCCTTGAGCTCTTGCAAAATTATATAACAACTCACTATCCCTCCCTCCTGTGATACAAACACTGTTCTGAATTTGGAATATCTTATGCCCATGAGTGTTTTATTTTTTATTTTTTTACTATTTGTGTAAACACGTTATGTGTGCATGCAAGCACATATATGTTTGCATTTTCATTTTACAGAGCTTTACACATATAGTAAACATTGGAAAAGAATGCACATGGGTGCATGTGTTTAAAATCTAACATAGGGGCGCCTGGGTGGCGCAGTCGGTTAAGCGTCCGACTTCAGCCAGGTCACGATCTTGCGGTCTGTGAGTTCGAGCCCCGCGTCAGGCTCTGGGCTGATGGCTCAGAGCCTGGAGCCTGTTTCCAATTCTGTGGTGTCTCTCTCTCTGCCCCTCCCCCGTTCATGCTCTGTCTCTCTCTGTCCCAAAAAATAAATAAAACGTTGAAAAAAAAAATAAAAAATAAAATAAAAAAAAAAAATAAAATCTAACATAAACGTGGGACACCTGGTTGGCTCAGCCGGTTGAGTGTCTGACTTCAACTCAGGTCATGATCTCACTGCTCGTGAGTTTTGAGCCCTGCTTCAACAGATCTTCTGTCTCCCACCATCTCTGCTCCTCCCCCACTTGCTCTCTCTTAAAAATAAATCCTTTTAAAAAAATCTAACATAAATGCTATCTTAAAGGGGACATCTTGCAATTTACTTTTTTAACTCAGTATTGTGCTTTTGCATTTTTTCCATATTGGACATATGGATGATGCAGGTAGGCTGGGTCCAAGGATATGGAGGAGGGTCCTGTAGGACTAGCCAGTAAGGTCCTTGGCTTCATGCAGCATAGAAATCAAACATGAGCCGGAGAAATTAAAAACAGTTTATTGAATAGTGTGTCAGAGAAACTCAGACGGAGTGTCTGGGAGACTCAAAGGAAAGGAGAGTGAGTTTCCCTGTCACGTGCGGTTAGGAATTTATCCTGGAAAGGGGTGTAGGGTCCATGTGCCTCCAGGAATCTAGAGTAGGAATCTAGGGTAATCTATCAAAGGTGAGTGTCAGGTGAACAATAGGTATTATTGCATAAATCACTGAAGGTAAGGAGGGTTGATGCCAGCGTCAGCAGAGGACTGTTCAGAGCTGACACTCTGGAACATGTTTGGGATCTGGCTCTTCTTAGATGTTATCAGGTGTTTGGGGCATAGGACAAAACTCAGAGAATGATTAATTTGTTTTCCCCTTGAGGTGGGAATATAGTTTTTTGGCTTATCCAGAAATGGGACCTTGCAGAAAAACAGCAGAAATAAAGATTTTCTCAACTGGAGTCCTTTCAGCTTCCCTATTTCATGGAGACCTAGTATATCATTCTAATGTTTTGTAAAGTATTCCATTTTTTGAATAACTCAATTTATTTCCATTTCCCCAAATGAGCAGTTAGATGTTAGTGTTTCTGGTCACTCCTCTTTTTTTTTTTTTTTTTTTTTTTTTAAACCATTACTTGCAGTATGAAGTGAACACATTTGCACTTACATCTCTGGGCATTGTGTGGCAGGGCCTTTAGAGAAGACCCATATGAATAAAATTGTTTAATATTAGAATGTTTAAGTCTTTTATCTATAATAGGTATGTCCCAAAGGCAGTCTTTTACCCTGATTTTTTTATCCCTTATTTTGCACTATATGACGGGTAGTTTGTCTTCTATTTGAATTTTTCCTTAGTGTTGGCATTGAACATCTATTTTTCCCAGTGATATTCTTTCCATATTTTTCATATTAGAATATATTTTTCAGGGTGCCTAGCCGGCTCAGTCAGTAGAGCATGCGGCTCTTGATCTCGAGGTCGTGAGCTCAAGTCCCACTGGGTGCAGGGATTGCTACAATAAATAGACTTTGAAAAAAAAAAAAAAGAATACATGTTTAGACTTTCTTTGCAACTTGCGTATTTTTATTACTAGCATCTTTACAAATAAAGTTGCTTAGAGAGGGTACATAGCTTAAGCTGATAATGCTGATGTCTTTTTATTCTCTTGGCTCCAAGAAGCTATCGCTTCTGCCGTGAGTTCTAGGTTGCATAAGTAGCAAAAAGAGTGTAACTTGCATATCTGCATAGGGACAGAAAATTTTCCATTCTTCTGTTCTTCTTTTTGGATGATCTAATAATTAAATTGATACATGGCAGATGAGCAGGAGAAAAATAAAAGTTTGGTAACATATATACATGGGACAGACCCAGAAAATGGATTAACTCTGAAATGCCCAAAGCTATCACCTCAAATACCATCTCCAGCTACAGGCAAAAGAAGATGTTTCAGGTGGGGAGTCAGTTATGGGATGTTACCTGGAAAGCACATTAAATAAGGAAAACGGTTAATGCAGACTGAAATGGTCTTCTTGGTAAGAGTTTCTAGAGATTTAGAGTCCTTCCCATCTTTCTGGTACAGTGAGGGAGACACCTTTATGAATGTCGATTTGCCTCATGTAAATGTCTCTTACGAAAGAGTAAATTCTATTTTCAGTTTTTTAAAACAATCAGCATAAAAAAATCCTTATGCAAAACAGACATATTTTAGGGGTGCCTGGGTGGCTCCATCAGTTAAGCGTCAGATTCTTTCATGACTCTTCCGGTTCAGGTCATAATCTCACGGTTTGCGGATTCTGGCAGCATGGAGCCTGCTTGAGATTCTCTTCTCTCTCTCTCAAAATAAATAAATAAACTTTTTAAAAAAAATTTAAAAAGAAAGACATTCTGCACAGCAAGTTTTGTTCCCCTACAGTCTTGCTTTGAAAGCTTAGAAGTTTCACAATGAAGAAGCTAAGTTGATAGATTTGCTCCATACCTCAGTGAGCCAGTCTCTCAGACCTGAGAATAGGTCATTTTAAAGAGCTGTGTTTCATTTAAGGATGCAGGTCTTTCAGGTGGGCTTTCCAAGGTATGCCTATATTGCAGGTAAAAAAAAAAAAAAAAAAAAAGGTATTTAATAAGGCATTTCTATGGAAACAAAAACAATTAAAGGTTAATGATTAGAATATAATATACAGTAAAAGCTTGGATTGCGAGTAACATGTTCTGGGAGTTTTCCACAAGACGAGCAAACATTTCTAATAAATTTTAACTTGACAAAGGAGCAATGTCTTACATTACGAGTAGTACATGACACCGAACATCCCATGATCACAACTGAGCCAATGGTTCTTGAAATTCACTTTGATATACAAGTACTTTGTATTACAAGCATGTTTCCAGAATAAATTATGCTTGCAAACCAAGGTTTTACTGTAAATCCATTTTGAATCTTGAGGGCAGCCAGTTGAGACATTTCTAGATGTAGGCGTTAAAGTAACTTTTGCAGTCTGAACTTCTCTGATAATGTCATCAGGTATTCAGGTAAACTCTAAGTGGTTCACATAGCAACAGACACGATTTGTCTAAACATGAGCTGCTGTGATTTTTCTGAAGGTTATATAGTCATCTAGCTTCAGTCTGCAGGGCATTGAGAAAAAGGGGCAATTTTAGTTCTCAAAGATTCCAAGTCAAAAGAATGGGAGAAAATTGGAATGTTACTTTGGAGTGTCATAGCCAGATATTTGAGGAAACCAGAAAATTTCAGTATCCAGTTTATAGGCAAACAACAAACCCTCAAAAACAATGAGATCTAGAATTTAATATTGACAAAGGTGTGTTACCAAAACATAATTTTTCCTTCGAAAAATACTCTTATTTTCAGCAAAGATAGCCAACTTAAAGCTGATTTGTTTGTGGAGTAAGTCTAGCCAGTTAAACTTGGCTTATTTACACAAGCACATCAAGAATAGCAATCAATTATATAAGCTCTTTTAAGATCTGCATTACAGAAACTTTATAAGGAGGATCAGATTGAACTTCTAAAATCCTCTCAAGGACGAGAAGCCAAGCCAAAGATTTGCCATCAGACTTGCCTGTAATACCGTTAGATGTGGGTAAATTCCTCTCTTCTTGAGGCTCCCAGAATATCTAGAGGTTCCTGCACCTCCCAGGAAGTGTCCATCCTAAGTCACCTAGGAAGGCTGCTGGAAACCCTGTAGGCAAGGTACCACTGTCTTCCCAAGGGGTTTTAGTGGCTTTGTAATATTAAGCATAGTCCTTAAAGCTGTTTTGTCCTCTGAGTCTATACATACCTCTCTCAAATATGACATTCCAGGCAAAGCTTCTGTAACATAACCAGTGTTTCTGACTGTATCCAAGAAAAACAAGATTATAACAAGAAAAACAGATTCTTATTGAACATAGGCAAACAAATGTATTGCCATGAAAATATAAGAACTCACTGAAAGTTTCTGGATTTATTTAATTTTTTTTTTTTCAACGTTTATTTTTATTTTTGGGACAGAGAGAGACAGAGCATGAATGGGGGAGGGGCAGAGAGAGAGGGAGACACAGAGTCGGAAACAGGCTCCAGGCTCTGAGCCATCAGCCCAGAGCCCGACGCGGGGCTCGAACTCACGGACCGCGAGATCGTGACCTGGCTGAAGTCGGACGCTTAACCGACTGCGCCACCCAGGCGCCCCTGAAAGTTTCTGGATTTAAAGGAATCAGGTAGGGTGGAAAAGACAAATGTTTCAATTTGTTTTCAGAGGTATATTTTTATCAAATTGCTGTAAGTCATAGCTTAACAGAAAAAGTTTCTCCAAATCTGGCAAAACAAATATTAAAAAATTGGCAACACAAAAAAATCGCAAACACTATAATCATTCTCACTAGCTCATTTAGTCCTTTGTTACTGATTTTGTTTTGCTTGAGTCTCGTTTTCTGTTAGTTCTGGAAGTTCTTACTCCTTCAGTTTTATGATCTGAAAATTATCAGAAACCTGTAGTCTAGAGTACTTTCCATGAGTCTCCTTATATGAAAAACTTTTGTTGTAAACACTTTTTCAAAACCATCAGATAAAACAACAACTGCCTGTAAATGACAGACTTAAAGCTCAGATGGAAAGCAAGTTCATTACAATGCAATTGACAAAGATATTTGGTTATTTCTGCGATATACATTTTAAGACAACTAGAATTATGACTGATAACATCATACCAGGGCATAGCAGAACTTTAGGAATTTATTAGAATATCTAGAACACATTATAACAACTATATTATAGTTATATAGTTACAACACTTATATTAATAACAGGTTATATTTTATGGGTAAATATATGATGGCTTATCATCACTTACTAGACAATAATTTTTTTCCATAATTTTAACTATAAAATAAGCTTAATTAGGTTAGCAAATCTTTTGTGATGTTCCAGGAACCCTCTGGAATTTCCTACAGTATCTTTCAGGTCAAAATACTTCATATAGGGGTGCCTGGGTGACTTAGTCAGTTGAGTACCCAACTTGATTTTGGCTCAGGTCATAGTCTCATGGTTTGTGGGATCAAGTCACATGTTGGGTTCTGAGCAGATAGCACAGAACTGCTTGGGACTCTCTCTCTCTCTCTCTCTGCCCCTCCCCTGCTCTCAAATGCATGCATGTGCTTTCTCTCTCAAAATAAACTTTTTTTTTTAAGACTTCATTTAATAAATTTAATTTGGGGAAGTTTCTCAAAGATATCAAAGATTTTGGACACGACTAAATAGGAGCATAGGTCACTGTGAAACAACGGTTATTTATCTGTTTAACCAAACTGATAATTAAAGACTTCATAGGCAAATATAGAAGGTTATATAGTTCTGAGCAAAACTTAGCTATTTTAATATCAAAAGGAATAGGTTTATTTAAGTAATCAATGATCTGTTGATACAGATAACATGAAGCAAAGATAAATTTGTTTTATTCTGATAATAAATAAATATAAAATAAAAATAAAATAAAATATAAAAAAATAAATTTGTTTTATTCTGATAAAACAAAAAAAAAAAAAAAAAAAAAAAAAAAAAAAAAAAAATCTTTGCTTTTTAGGAGCAGACAAATGGCACAAAAAGATTTTGTCCTTTCAGCAAATGAAAGAAAATTAACTTTTACTTTTACATAGCACATTACTAATATTAAAACTTATTTTAATAGACTTTAATATTAATTCAATTTGAGCCTGTTTGATTATACAAGGTAAAATTCTCTCTCCTCTCCCTCTCTTTTCCATTCGAACAATCAAGACAAAATTACTTGTTTTCTTCCTTAACAAAAACACGTATGCATACCTCATACATTTTTTTAGGTTCTTTAAAGTATAATTGATATACAATCTTACATTACTTTTTGGCGTCTGACATAGTGATTCAACAATTCTATACATTAGG
Organism: Lynx canadensis; assembly: GCF_007474595.2. Classification (NCBI taxonomy): domain Eukaryota; kingdom Metazoa; phylum Chordata; class Mammalia; order Carnivora; family Felidae; genus Lynx; species Lynx canadensis. The sequence goes on from NC_044311.2 coordinate 115,294,802, forward strand.
CAATGCTCACCATGGTAAGTGTAATTAACACCTATCCCCATAATGTTATTACAACATTATTGACTATATTCCTGTGCTATACTTTTCACCCCTCTGACTTATTTTTATTTACTTATTTTTACTTATTTTAAATCTAGAAGTTACCTCCTATTTTCCTTCAATTATTTTGTCTATTTCCTCACAATTTTCCCTCTGGCAATCACCTGTTTATTCTCTGTATAAGTCTTTTTTTTCCCTTTATTTCAATGTTTGTTTATTTTTGAGAGAGAGAGAGAAAATGTGAGTTGAGGAGGGGTAGAGAGAGGGAGACACAAAATCCAAAGCAGGCTCCAGGCTCTGAGCTTTTAGCATAGAGTCTGACACAGGATTTGAACTCACAAACTGCAAGATCATGACCTCAACCAAAGTTGGACACTTAACCTACTGAGCCAACCAGCCACTCTGTCTTTTTAAAATTTGTTTATTCTGGTTTTCTTTTTTAACTTCCAAATATAAGTGAAATCATATTATATTTGTCTTCCTCTGACTTATTTCAGTTAGCACTGCCTAGATTGAAATCTTGCCATTCATAACATGGATCATTTTTTATAGTTGAGTAATATTTGTGTATGTACATGTGTATACACACAAATACACACATATGACATTTCTTTATCCATTCATGCATCACTGTATGCTTAGGTAGTTTCCGTATCTTGGCTATTGGAAATAATGCTGCAATAAGCAAATCTTTTGAAATTAGTGTTTATTCTTTGGGTAAATACCCAGCAGAGGCATCCCTGGGTGGGTATTTGATTTCAGCTCAGGTCATGATCTCTGGTTTCTTGGGTTCTAGCCCCACATTGGGCTCTGCTCACTGCGCAGAGCCTGCTTGGGATTCTCCCTCTCCTCTCTGGCCCTCCTCTGCATGCTCTCAAAATAAATAAACTTAAAAAAATCCTTTTGGTATATCTCAAATAATTTGGACCATGTGTTTTTATTATCATTTGTCTCAAGGTATTATTTCCTCTTCGAGTTTTTCATTGACCCATTGGTTGTGTAGTAGCAGGTTGTTCAGTTTCCTTCTTGCAATTATTTCTAGTTATATTCTGTTGTGGTCAGAAAAGCTGCTTGCTATAATCCAATCTTATCAAATTTATTGAGCCTTATTTTGTGCTCTAACATGTGATCTATCTTGGAGAATATGTTGTGTGCACTTGAAAAGAATGTATATTCTCCTGTTTGGGGATGGAAAGTTCTGAATATGTGTCAAAGTCATTCTTTTCTTATTGATTTTCTGTATTGGCATGTATTCATTGGTATTAAGTGAGATGTAGAGTCCCCTACTATTTTGTATTACTGTCAAATTTTCCTTTATCTGTTAATGTTTGCTTATATATTTAGGTGCTTTTACATTAGGTATATAGATACTTACAATTATTATAATCTCTTTTTGGCTGATCCTTTTATTGCTATATGATGATCTTTGCTTGTGTTATAGTTTTTGTTTTAAAGTCTGTTTGTCTGATATGAGTATTACAACTCTAGCCTTTTTTTTTTTCTAATTACCATTTGGATAGAATATTTTTTCTGTCCTTTCACTTTAAAGAAAGAAATCAGTTAATATACTGTACAATATTGATTCCAGGAGTAGAATTCACTGGTTCATCACTTACATACAACGCCCAGTGCTCATCACAAGTGGTCTCCTTAATACCCATGTACCCATCTCCCACCCACCTGTCTCCATCAACCCATAGTTTGTTCTCTATCAGTTTCCCTCTTTTCTCTACCCCCATTCACATATGTTCATCTGTGTTGTTTCTTAAATTCCAGATGTGAGTGAAATCATATGGTATTTGTCTTTCTCTGATTGACTTATTTCACTTAGCATAATTCTAGCTCCGTCCACATCATTGAAAATGGCAAGATTTCATTTTGTTAATGGTTAATTTCCATTCTATCTCTTCTTTATCCATTCGTCAGTCAATGAACATTTAGGTTCTCTCCATAGTTTGGCTATTGTTGACTATGCTGCTATAAACATTGGGGTGCATGTACCCCTTCAAATCTGCATTTTTGGATCCCTTGGGTAAATACCTAGTAGTGCAATTGCCAAATCGTAGGGTAGTTCTAATTTCTGTTTCTTGAGGAACCTACATAGTATTCTCCAGAGTGGCTGCACCAGTTTGTATTCCTGCCAATACTGCAAGAATGTTCCCCTTTCTCCTCATTCTTGCCAATACCTGTTGTTTCTTGTGTTGTTAATTTTTGCCATTCTGACAGGTGTGAGGTGATATCTCAGTGTAGTTTTGATTTGTATTTCCCTAATAAGTGATGTTGAGCATCTTTTCATGTGTCTGTTAGCCATCTGGATGTTTTCTTTGGGAAAGTGTCTATTCATGTCTTCTGCCCATTTCTTCACTGGGTTATTTGATTTTTGGGTATTGAGTTTGATAAATTCTTTACAGATTTTGTACACTAATCCTTTATCATATATGTTACTTACAAATATCTTCTCCCATTCTGTAGACTGCCTTTTAGTTTTGTTGGTTGTTTCTCTGTCCTTTCACTTTCAGTCTGTATGTATCTTTTGGTCAGAAGTCAGTTCCCTTGCAGACAACTTACAGATTGGTCTTGTTTTCCATTCAGTCACTCTGTTTTTTGATTGTAGCATTAATACCACTTACATTTAAAGTAGTTATTGCTAGGTATGTCATTGTTAACTGTTTTCTGCTAGTTTTCATAGTTGTCCTCTGTTCCTTTTTTCTTCTCTTGCTCTCTACCCTTGTGATTTATGACTTTTAGTGTTATGCTTGGATTCCTGTCTCTTTATATTTTTTCTGTATCTTTTACAGGTTTTTGGTTTGTAGTTACCATGAATTTCATATATATCATCCTGTGTATATACCAGTGAATATTAAATTGATAGTTGCTTGGATTTGTACACATTCTAAAAGCACTACATTTTACTCTCTCATCCATTTTATGTATATGATGTTGTATTTTTTTTTTTTTTTTTTTTTGAGAGACAGAGAGAGAATGTGAGTGACCTGGGGAGGGGCAGAGGGAGAGAGAGAGAAAAGGAGGAGAGAAGAATTCCTAGCAGGCTCCATACTAGGTGTGGAGCCTGGCATAGGGCTTGATTTCATGAATTGTGAGATCATGACCTGAGCTGAAATCAAGTCTGCTGCTTCACCAACTGAGCCACCCAGGTGCCCCTATTGATGTGAATCCCTTAACTAATATTTTAGATATATTTGCTACTTTTGTCTTTAACCTTTATTCTACTAAGTTACTGATCTACTACACTTACTGTATGTTTCTTTAACCAACCAGATATTTTTCTTGTAAAATCTTCTTACTTCCAGTTATGTTCTTTTCTTTTCAAATTAAAGAAAATCCTTTAACATTTCTTGTAAGGCCAGTGTAGTGGTGGAAACTCCTTTAACTTTTATTTTACTAGGGAACTCTTTATCTCTCATTCTAAATAATAAGAGTCTTCTTGATTGTATATATTTTTTTTCCTTTTAGCATTTTGAATATATCCTGCCACTTCCTTTTGGCCTACAAATTTCTTCTAAAAAATCAGCTGCTAATGTTATGGGGTATTCCTTGTAAGTAATTACTTTCATCTTGCTGCTTTTAAGATTCTCCCTTTATGTTTCATTTTTGCCATTTTATTTTTGTGTTGTGGTGTGGACCACCCTAGGTTCATTTTGTTTGTGGCAGTCTGTGCTTCCTAGACATGGATGTTCATTTCCTTTGCCAGGTTAGTGAATTCTTCTTCTCCTTTATTTCTCTCTTATCTTTCTGGGACCCTAATAATGCAAATATTAGTATGTTTGAGTATCCCAGAGGTCTCTTAATGTAGTCTTACTTTGAAAATTCTATTTCTTTTTGCTGTTCAGCTTGGGTGCTTTCTATTACCTTGTCTTCCAGATCGATCCATTTTTTCTGTATTTTCTAATCTGCTGTGGATTGCTTCCAGTGTATTTTTAATTTCAGGTATTGTATGCTTCAACTCTGGTTCTTTTTTTACACTTTCTCTCTCTTTATCAAAGTTGTTAGTAAGTTTATCTACTAAGTCTGGTGAGCATCTTTATGACCATTAGTTTGAATTCTTTATCAGGTAGAGTGCTTAACTCTATTTTGTCTTGTTCTTTCGTTTGGTGCATGCTCCTCTGTTTTTGATTCAATTTCTGTTTATGCGAAATAGACGAAACATCTACTATCCCTTGTGTAGGAATATTCCCGTGTAGATTACATGAGACTTGCAGGTTTGGCAAGTTGGCTGGAGCTATAATGAACAGAGGTTGGGGTTTCCAGGGGACTCCATGCCAGGGCTACCCTGGAGGGTTGACTGAAGCTAAAGTGTGCACAATCTAGGGTTTCTGTGCAGGGGGCTCACTGGCATGATGTCTGGAGCAGAAGTGGGTGTGGGCCAGAGGGGTCCTGGGGCACTGTGCACAAGGGGTAAACTGTTGAGAAGCTTGGAGCTAAAGCAGGTATGGGCCCCAGGTATCCCAGGGTGCTTTGAGCTGCTGCTGCCTTGACAAGATAGCTAGAGCTGTAGTGGACAGGCCAGTGTTATTCCCAGTGGACTGTGTTGTGGCTGCCTTGGTGGGAGAGCTTGAGCTGGTGTTGGCTAGGGGCCTGGGGCTCACCAGTATAAAAGATGGATAGAGTGCTTGGACCCTGCTCAAGTATGTACTATGAAAGTGGAGGAGGAACATAAACTTAGCACTTGCTAGCATTTCTGACTGTGGAGAGAGTTCTAGTCATTCCACCATCATTTGGCAGATGCTCTAGGGTTAGTAAATGAGTTTCCTTCATTTATATTTTATTTGCCTTTTAAACTGTGGCTTTTTTTTTTTTTCTGTGCCCTAGTGTGGGGAGATATGTGCATGGTTCTCTTAGTGCTATCCCTTACTAATGCATTTTGCAGTATTGAGAGTGGGGATTTCCATTGTTACCATGTCTCAATCTCTCCTGCCATTCCCCATGTGGTCTCTCTACACTTTAGTGTGCAGAAGCTGTTTCACCAGCCCTCAGTTCTTCAGGAGGAATGCTGTATGTAAAATTGTAGAATCAGTGTGTTTGTGGGAGAGGTGAGTTCAGGATCTTCCTACACTTTCATCTCCAGCCTATGTTTTTTTTAACCAAAAACATGTGTTTTCCTTGCCTACAGTGTTGTTTCCCTTATTATTTCCAGGAATCACACTTATTGGGGTTGTTAGAAAAGACAAATACCATATGATTTCACTCATATATGGAATTTAAGAAATAAATGAACAAACAAGAGACAAAAAATAAATAAATAAATAAAAGACTCTTAAATGCAGAGAATAAACTGGTTGCCAGAGGAGAGGTGGAGGGGATGAAATAGAGGATTAAATAGTTGAATCATTAGATTGTACATCTGAAACCAATACTGTCTGTTAATTATATTTTTAAAAAAATTATAAAAGAAAAAATTTTAAATAGAATTTTTAACTCTTAGAAACTTTAATTTCTAGTGAAAACTAAGAATAAGCAATTGTAAAATGTTAAACCAGCAATCTCTAAATTAGCAAATTCATGAATACATTTTATTATTTCTAGAAACATGTATTTTTCGATTTTCCAATGTAGCACTAACATATCCAAATATCTTTTAGTCTCTCTGTAATAAAAAGCTAAAAGTAGAAAAACCTACGTTCAGTATTTAATGTTTCAGCTTTTATGTTATTTGGAAATGATCTACCTACTTAATGACTACCCATCATCTAATTTAACTTAGCAAACCTCTGAGGTTTTACATTACCGAAAAGGTTTTGGTAAACTATTTAAGTGGACATAAATATTGCTGAAAAATCATTTACAAATTTGTATCTTAGTTGTACCTATTTAACTCACTTGTTCTTAATAATTATGTTTAGATTAGTCATGAAAACTTCATGAAACATTGAATAAAACCAACTATCATCCTAAGCTATTTTCTTGCTGACAGTTTTTGTAACAAACATGAATTTGATTAGTAAACCAGAAAGGAAGATAACTCTGAAGATCGATCTATTTTAACTACAATGGCAGGCTTCAACTAGGCATTATTTACCCATGATTACCCCAGATGATGTAAACTTGAAAAACAGTGGTTTAGTTGTAATATTTTTCAGAATTTTAAGAATACTTCATTTTTAACCACTTAATTTTAAGCCAAATTAATTTTGGCAATACCATCCAGGTGTAGATACATATCACACATTTACAATTTACATATATAGGCACGCATAAACATATATATGCAAAGAGAAATCCTAAAATTCTAGCTATTATACAGGTACAATTAATATAAAATTCACTAGACAGAATGTGTTAAGTTTATCTGCTCAGATGGGTAAACATTTTTCTTTTTTTTTTTTTTTTTACTAATATTTTTGGAAAATACACGAATTTTTTATTCACCTAAATTTTAAATCAATGTCCTCTTTTGTTTTCACTGTGATAAGAATTACCTCCCTGAAGTCTGTAGAACATTTACATCTCAAAAGCACAGGTTAAAATAAGTTCCTCCAAGAAGGAAGGACTTTGGTTTCCTAAGGCCAATATTTGTAAGCCTTTTGAGATAAATAGGAAAGGTTTAGGGATTAGTAAACTTTGAATTGTTTCTGCAGTCACACCTCTAGTTTTGCAAAAACTAGCTTTGTAAAACAAGGATGACTGTACTCAATTTTCAAAAAGTTGGGTTGGCACCTAAATGATATCAAAGGACTATCACACCCATCAACCTACATGGGAGTTTGTTCTTACCCTTTGTGCACATTTAGCTTAGGAATGAAGCCTTAAAAAAAAATTCCTATCAGGCTCTGAATATCAACCATGGTCAAGAGTTCATTCAGTCCTGTGGCTTCTCATTTTATTTTCTGGCTTTTTGTCTATCCACTAATCTCAGGAGGTAATCCATTTACAAAACCTTTTGAGAATCCTCCCTGAGTTTAAGAATTCTTTAACTATGGCCCTTACTTTGGCCTTTGACCAAGGAGTGAAAGATATCTGAAGAGAACTACCACCAGTAGCCCTGGATGGTTTAATTTTGAAAGGTATCTGTTTAATTGTCTGAATTTCCTTTCCACACTGAATAGACAAAGGATTACTAGAAAGAGTCCTCAAATAAAAAAGGGAACACTAGAAATTACATCAATTTTATACTCTTTTGTTTTTCATACCGCTCATAACTTTAATTTTTTAATTAGCCTCTTATAACAAATCCTTCAACGAAGCTATTTTGGTATTCTGAAAATGTTTGGAGGCATCTGCATACCAATTAAATATGTATTCCATCTTGTTTGTTTGATTTGAAAGCACTTGCCTTTAATTCACTTCTTAAAATAATCTTATGTAGTTGGGACATATTCCTCATAATGGCCATTGTAATTCTAGGTTGTAATTCCCCTGAGGGCTGGTGGCAGTTTGGGAGAATCCTAGCCAAAATGAAATTTAACCTACATTTTCTGTTTGGACATATCTAGCCACAAATAGGTTGCAATTAACACTTCTGTCTGGCCTTAGTTTGGAACCCCCCAGTCTGACAGTTATCAAGTCAAGTTGCCAGGACACAAACAAACTTAGAATGATTCTGCCATTTTTGTAGGTATTTACAGCTTTCTCGACTGCAGTTCTTATAAATCAGGTGTGTGTACCAGAAGGCGGCATGTTTAATTCCTTGGAATTCAAGAAGGGGGAATTTACATTGGATATAGAGTTTAATTTTTATTTTGAGTTTAATTTGTATCCTTTTATTTTGTTAAAGGGGTCTCTAAGGCTAACCATTTCACTTCTCTTTGTGTCTAATTTTTAATTTGGACTTGTCCATAGAAACCAGTCAGACAACTGTTAAGGATGAGAGCTCTATAAAACTTTTTTTTTTTTTTTTAAATCTAGAAGTTTTTAAAATTCAGAGTATCTACTTTCTGGCCATTGATGAGTAGGATCTATTAATCTTAATAGTAACTCAAACCAATAAAACTTTTATGTCTTACCCATGGATGCAAGAGGCATCCCAAAGAAAGGATTAAAGATGCAGTCCTCACAAGGTACAGAAAGTTTAGTCCCAGAGATAGTCTAAGAAAGAAAATACTTTATTGTGACACGTGGTAAGAATGGTGTAGTGCAAATAATGTCTCTGGTTTCCCATGAGACGCCTCCAGTCACAGATCTGCTAACATCTGACACTGGCCAGAACTAAATTGGACTTTTCTAGCCTAACAAAATAACAAAAGTTGAGATGACAAGGTGCCTTATGGGCCAGGATCCCTTATGATAAACTCCCCTGAGAGCTGGCACAGTCAGGAAGACAATAAGTGACCAATTGCAAGCCTAGGTTGTTAACAGCAACCTATTTGGCTGTCCACCAGACGTGTGCCACTGCAGACCTCTTCCGGTTGGTAAAGACCAGAGAGGTCACACTCTCAAGATATGGAACAAGATGACAGAAACAAAAGAAAAGAATAACCACCTCTTGGGGGAAAAAGATCAATAGAAAATGAGTACTCATAACAAACTTTTACCAAAGTCACTATACCCAAGGAAATAATCCCATAAATATTCTTCTGCTAATCTAAATTTAGACAAAGAAAAGGACTCTTACCACTCTCAATTCCACCAGACCCTGAAGGCAGAGATCCAGAAGACCTGACATGGTAAGAATTCTCACCTTCTGCTAGCTTTTGTCAGTGGTCATAGAATCTCTCAGCTGCCAGCAGCCATGAAGTGAGCAGTATCCAATTAGTGAAGTTTGTCCCTTCATGGTTATCATCCTCAGGGGCAGAAAATTCTCCTTTCTTCCCTTCTAGGTTCTTTGATCTAATAATTAGATTGATATAAGGCAGATTAGCAGGAGAAAAACAAAAGTTAAGGAGTATGTGTCTATCAGAGAGACCCAGAAAAACTGAGCACCTCTGACATGGTCAAAGCCATCACCTTTAATATCGCATCATTTTTGGCTAGACACCTAAGAGGTTGTTGGGAGTAGAGAGCCAGTTACCAAGAAAATCACAATAAACAAAAATAAGTTTTTTAATGCAGATTTAAGTTGCTGTCTTCACCATTCATAAATTTCTAAAGATTTAGAGTTATCCCCATATTCTTGGCACAGTGAGAGATACCCTTACAAATAGATTTGCTTTACACATGTAAATGTTCTCTTGCAAAAGCGTAACTTCTACTTGATTTTCGGAGCTTCTCCTGTGTTTGCAGTTTCTTAAAAAGTAACCAGCCTAAAAGAATCCTTATGCTAAATAAACATTTTAGGGAGGCAAATTCTGCTCCCCTAAACTGCCAACCTTGTAATATCACCACTGGGAGCTTTTCTGGAAACTATACCCTATGACTGACACATCTTATTGGCCACCTTCCTATGCCAAAGGAAGCTTAGAGCAGAAGAGGTATAAGCACTGGGGGTCAGGTCACAGAGAAGGAACAGGAGTCTGCCTAAATAACATAATCAGCAACAATAAATATGTGCACATGCACATACATAGTAAACATACCTACTTATGTATCGATTGTACTTCTCCCTAGTTTCCCTCAGGTTGTTTTGGTTATTAAAAAAAAAATACTAATAATGTCTAAGACCTCACTTTGATTGCTGTTTGAGTGAAATCATATGTATATATGTTTACGTATCATTATATAAGCACATAGAATAGGTATGTATATTTCAATTAGATATATTTTAAATATAAAATTTTTAATGTACATCTATGTTTGAACTCTATATATTCCATTCTGCTGTGTAGCAGTTTGATCTCAAACCATTTTGGAGCAGGAGGGAGAATGTGTATACACTGGTACAACTGATCATCTCTTTAAATTTGTTACATGTGCCTCGGATCAAGATCTCAAAACTCTGCTTGGCTAGATGTAGGACTGATTCCTTAGTAAAAATAGCTAGAATTCCATCTTTTTGACTGCCTCCTTTTACTAATTACCAATGCATTGTACTGCTTCTCTCAACACATGCACATACTACACTAAGGAATATGTTCACAGAAACAGCCCTCCTCACTATATTTAAGGTCTACTCAACCCAAAATTCACATTCAGCCTCTCGTCGTTGTGCTGGGTTTGGATTATCTTATATGTATAGCAACTTTTAAGCACTTTAAGCCAATTTTCCAAATTCTTAATGGCAAATTTATATTTAGGTTATTGCAATTTATCTCTTGATTAATATATTCAGTCTTCATAGTAATTCACACATTCTTCATGAAACTTATCATGTACAATATTGAGTCTCCAAAGATATGTCAAATTATTTTAATAAGCAGTAGTAATTTAGAGACAAACTATCTTTGTTAAAAAGATATTTTAATCTCTGCTTTAATTGTGTATACATTAATATGAACATATCCTCATCCTTAGGAAGAATAAAAAAATAACTAAGAATAATTTTAAAGTGTTTGCCATTTGTTCTTGTGATGAAAGCTACACATACCTGCATACACAAAGTGAAGATAATCACACAGTAGCATTAATATTTTAGAAATCCTTATATAAGAAAGCAAAACATGACTTTTATAACATTAAGAAACCTATTGATTGTAGTCTATCATGTATTGACCAATAAACTATTCTTTTTTAATTCTTATTAATGTATGATGAAATATATTAATTTTACAATGAAAAAATAAGACTCAACAAGATTACATATACAGCCTATATGAGTTAATATGCATAGAGAACGTACATATGAAAAAGCCAAATTTTATTGTGGAATTTTGTTTGTTTTCCCCTAAGAATGTATACTTAATAATACTATGATGAATGACAATTTCATCTTAATCATATAAATTTTCTTCCAGACTATGGTAAATTATTAAAGTTACATAATTTTATTGAATTATTTCCATAAATTTCCCACAACTCATTTTTCCAAAAATAACATTAGCATTATTCAAGCTGAGTAAATATATAATAGAAAAACTGAAAGGAAAAAACCAAGTTCTTTCATAATACCAGTTTATAAAACATATACTTCTCTATTCAGGCAAGATCATAGAGATTAAAGATGATGTCACTCTCAGGTAAGTAGCAATTTTTTTCTTCTTAATTACATAACTATTTATTTAAAAAGAACCCTAAAAGAAATATTCCAATTACCTGGGCATAGATCTTGTACTTTTATTCCTTTGGAAGTTTATACATATTTCAAATCAATTAAAATGTACTTTGTAGCAAACATACCTGAAAGATAAATAATAGCCTGTATTTTATAATTCCCAAGGTTATAAAAATAAGTCAAGGGACTCTATCATTTCCCAGTTAAGAAAATAATCAAACTTAATTATAATCTTTGCCTCTTATTTTTTGTTCTTTGGTTTAATCGTCTTCCCAACTTTTGATTTAAATTAAAAAGAATTTCCAGAAAAGAGGAAAACATTAAAATCAGCACCCCCCTGTATACCTTTCCCTTTGTGAATCTGTTCTTAATATTGACTACAGTAATTTTATCGTCTTTCTTTCTAAATATAGCTCTAATTATAGGTATATACTTCTTTTTGGTTAAATCTTTTGAAATTGTAAACAGGATGATGAATTTAGGGAAGATGGAAGCATAGGAAGACCCTGAGCTCTCTTCATCCCATAGATACATTAAGGTAACAGCTACATCTATACAATTAACTCTAAAAAATGACCCGAAGACAGAACAGACCTTCCACAATTAATCCTAGAGAGGAGACCACATTGGAAGGGGGAGGTGGGACAGAGACTTGATTGGAAACCAAATCCCTGGTGGAACTAACCACAAATGGGAGGGACATCACAAGCATGGAGAAACAAAGGATAAGATCCAGTGTCAGGTAACTCCTGTGGAGACCTGCACTGGGAAGGTGAGTACCCATACATTTAGCTGTAAAAACTTGTGGGGCTTAACTTTGGGAACTTAACAAATCAGTGGGCTTAAAGCTGGGAGAGGCAGAGGACAATAGAAACTGAGCACCTGCCTTAAAGAGCCAGCATAATAAATAACCCCACCAAGACAAGTACAGAAGTAGCAGTTCGAAAAGTACCTAGGTATATGTAAAGGAGATTTATCGGCTAATTTCAGGCGCTGGAGGGGCAGGGATCTTCAGAAGATTTATCAGGGACCAAAAGTGCTGGTGGGTGCTATTTCTCTTTCCCTCCACCAAACTAGAGAGGTGGATGCCTGCAGGAGCCAGCACTAACACTCTCTACCTACCCTGTAAGTACTGTGTCTCCTAAGGACCCACCACATCCAACCCGCCCACATCAACAGGGTCCTTCCAAAGTGGTTCCTGTTTTGCCACACCCTGCAGGCAAACCTGGAAGGGACTGGTGCCTCTGCAGGATGTGGGGAACTAACCTCACACACTAGTGTATCCATAGTCCCAGCAACCCAGCCTCTTAGCTCAGGTACATTGCAGGGCATAGCTTGCTTTCGGCACAGCCAGCTATGGCAGAGAAACTAACTGAAGACATCTAGGCCATACTCACCCATGAAAGCCTTTTAGCCACACTGGAAGCAAGCCCCGCTCTTTGATCCTCCAGCAGCTGAGGCAGGAGGCTAAATGCAGACACCTAGGGTGACCAAACCACACACGGCCTCAGCTCAACAAAGTGGGAATCAAACCCTGCCCAATGTGCCCTCAGCAGGCAAAGCAGCTCATTGCAGTCAGCTGGGCTGAAGGCAATCACAGCTCAGCCATAATAGTAGGGCACATGCAGTCCACACAGGAATAAGCCAGGAATGTCTGATTCTGGAGACTAAGGGGGATTGTGCTACAGGACACCACAGAAACTCTCTTACAAAAGGGTATGACTTTCAACACCAGGAGACATAGCTGACCTACCTAATACCTAGAAACAGAGAATTAAACAAAATGAGGAGACAGAGGAATATGTCCCAAATGAAAGAACAAGACAAAATTATAGCAAAAGCTTGATAAAGAATTTAAATTCATGGTCATACGATACTCACTGAACTAAGAAAAAGAGTGGATAAACGCAGAACTTCAACAAAGATTTAAAAATATTAAAAGAACCAGTCAGAGCTGAAACATCCAATAACTAGAATAAAATATACAGTAAGGGGAATCAATAGCAGATTAGAGTATTAGAACAGGGTAATGGAAAGTAACCAAGCTGAACAGCAAAAAGAGAAAAGAATAATTAAAAATGAGCAGATTAAGGGAAATCAGTGACATTATCGAGCATATGAAACTCACATTACTGGGGTCCAAAAAGAAAAAGAGAGAAAAGGGGCAGGAAACTCATTTAAACAGGAAGGAGACAGACATCTAGGTCCAGGAAGCAAGGAGAGCCCCTACCAAGATGAACCCAAAGGAAATCCACATAAACAAACTGGCAAAAAGTAATGATAGAGACTTTCAAAAGCAGCACATGAGAACAGTTACACCTGAGAGAAACCCAAGAAGGCTATTGACTGATTTTGCAGAAACTTTGAATATATCATGCCACTCCCTTGTGGCCTGCAAAGTACTTACAGAATAAAACCCATGACCCAGAATACACCACCTGATAAGATTATCATTCAGAATAGAAAAATAAATGAGTTTCCCAAACTGAAGTCAAAAGAGTCCATCGCCACTCAACCAGTCTTAGAATAAAGGGAATCCTTTAAGTGGAAAAGACTAGAACTAGCAGAAAATTACGAAAGGAAACTGTTTCACAGGTGAAAGTAAACATACAGTAAAGGTGCTGATTAATCATTTATAAAGCCAGTATAGTATACTTTTGTTTAAATACAAAAGTAGTAAAATCAATTACATCTGCAAATGTTAGTCAAGTGATATGTAAAATAAAAAGGTCTAAAATATATACACAAATGTGAAGGAAGGAGTTAAAAATTAGTATTTTTAGAATGTTTTCAAACTTAAATCACCATTAACATTTTTAGAATGTTTTCAAACTTAAATCACCATTAACATTTTTAGAATGTTTTCAAACTTAAATTACCATTAACAAAAAAGACTTCTAGTAACCACAAATTTCAAAACTACAATAGATAAACCCAAACACATAAAAAAAAGGAAAAAAAAAAAAGGACTTTAGGCATTAAAGAAAGCCATCAAACCACAAGGGAAGGGTGCAAGGAACAGAGAAGAAGTGCAAAAATAACAATAAACTATGAACAAAATGCAATTAAGTACATAACTATTAATTATTGTAAATGTAAATGGCCTGAATGCTCCAATCAAAAGACACAAAGTGGGGGTGACTCAGTTGGTTGAGCGTCCGACTCTTGATTTAGGCTTAGGTCATGATCTCACAGTTCATGAGTTTGAGCCCCACATTGGGCTCTGTGCTGTCAGCTTGGTATTCTCTCTCTCAAAATAAATTTAAAAAATTTTTAAAGAGTTTAATTCCTTAAAAAAAAAAGGTTTAGGGTGACTTGTTGGATTAAAAAAACAAGACCCATTTATATTGTACTTAGAAGACCTAAAGACACAAACTGAAAGCAAAAGGATGAAAAAACAGATCATAAAATTATAAGTGAAAAAAAATTAAAAAAAAGACCAGGCTAGCAATACTGATATTAGGAAAAAAAGTAGATTTTAAAACAGAGTCTGTAATAAAAGCCAAAGTAGGGGACCACATAACCATAAAAGGATCAATCTAACAAAAGGATATATAACAATGGTAAATATCTGTGCACCCAACATAGAAGCACCCAAATACATAAGCAATTATTAACAGACATAAGGGGAAATTGACAGTAGTATGATAACAGTAGTGGATAGAAGATCCAGACAAAAGATCATACAGTAAGTGTTTTTGAACAACACATTAGACTACATGGACTTAACAGATATGTATAAAAACATTCTACCTCAAAATGGCCAATACATATTCAAGTTCACATGGAACATTCTCCAGGATAGATCACATATAGGGCCACAAATCAAGTCTCAATAAATTTAAGAGGATTGATATTGTATCAAACATCTTTTTCATCCATATAATGGTATGAAACTAAAAATCAATTACAAGGAAAAAAAAAACTGGAAAAACCCCTTGTGATAGCTCAACAATCAATGGGTCAACCAAGGAATCAAAGAACAGATAAAAAAATACATTGAGGCAAGTGAAAATGAAAACACAGTAGTCAAAAATCTTTGAGACATAGCAAAAGTACTTCTAAGAGGGAAGCTTACAACAATAAAGGCCTACCTCAAGGAACAAGAAAAATCTCAAACAACCTACCTTTACACCTAAAAGATCTAGAAAAACAAGAATAAACAAAACCAAAAACTAGGAGAGAGAAGAATAATAAAGATTAGAGCAGAAAAAGAGACAAAAAAAGATTACTGAAACCAAGAGTTGGTCTTTTGAAAATATAAACAAAATTGATAAACCTTTAGACAGAGTAAACAAGACAAAGAGAGGACTCAATACATATCAAATGAAGAAAGAGAAATAACACTGACATCAAAATACAGTATAATTATGAAAAATTATATGCCAACATATTGGACAACCTAGAATAAATGGATAAATTCCCAGAAACACACAATCTCTGTTAACTAAATCAGAAGAATTAGAAAATTTGAACAGACTGATTACTAGTAACAAAATTGTATCAGTAATAAACTCCCAACAAACAAAAGTCCAGGAATGGATGGGTTTATTAGTGAATTCTACCAAATATTAAAGAAGAATTAATACCTCTTATTCTTCTTGAACTATTCCAAAAAATATAAGAGGGATTGCCTGACTGGCTTGGTTGGTTGATCATACAACTCTTGATTCAGGGTCATGAGTGTGAACCCACATTGGGGTATAGAGATTACATAAATATAAATAAAAATATATAGGGGAAAGGAAAAGGAAACTTATAATTCATTCTCACTACAAGACCAGCATCCTGTTACCAAAGACAGTACAAGAATATATCTAATATATCTGATGAACACAGATGCAAAATCTTCAACATAATATTAACAAACTATTCAACAATACATTAAAAAAATCATTCACCATGATCAAGAAGATTTATTACAGGGAAGCAAGTGTGGTTCAATATTTGCAAATCAATTAATATGTTCCATCAAATTAACAAGAGAAAAAGTAAAAAAAATTTCAATAGATGCAAACTTTTTTGACAAAATGTTCATATAAATTAACAAATATGTTCAAATGTATCATCTATTTATGATAAGAACTCTGACAAAGTGAATTTAGACAAAAAATACTTGAACGTAATAAAGGCCATATATGAAAACCCCATACCTAACATCATACTCAATGGTTAAAAACTGAAAGCTTTTTTTCTAAGATTGGGAACAAGAATGTCCACTCTTCCCACTATTATTCAACAGAATAGTGGAAGTTGTAGCCACGGGAATCAGACAAGAACGAAAAATTAAAGGCATCCAAATTAACTAGGAAGAAGTAAAAGTGTTACTGTTTGCAGATCACATGATACTATATATATATAACTCCACCAAAAAAACTATTGGAACTGATAAATAAAGGTTCAGGATGGAAAGTTACCATTATAAAATATGTTGCATTTTTATACACTAACAATGAAATAGCAGAAACAGAAAATAAGGAAATCCCACTTACAACTGCACCAAAAGAATAAAATACCTAAGAATAAATTTAACTGAGGTCAAAAACCTAAACTCTCAAAACCATGAAATTGATGAAATACACTGAAGAGGACACAAATAAACGGAAAGATATACCATGCTAACAGATGGAAAAAAATAGTATTGTTAAACTGTCTACAGTACCCAAAGCAATTTACAAATTCAATGCAACCCGTGTCAAAATACCAATGGAATTTTACACAGCACTAAAAGACAGAATCCTAAAATTTGCATGGAACCACAAAACACCTTGAAGAGTCAAAGCAATCTTGAGAAAAAAAGAACAAAGCCAGAGGCATCAAAATTTCAGGTTTCAAGCTATACTACAAAGCTGTAGTATTCAAAAAAGGATCATTTTGTACTGGCACAAATATAGGCACAAAAATCAATCGAACAGGAGAGCAAGCCCATAAATAAAGCCACACTTATATGGTCAATTAATCTGCAGCAAAAGTGGCAAGAATATACCATGGGTAAAAGACAGTCTCCTTAAATGGTGCTAAAGAAAACGAGATAGCTACATGCAAAAAAAAATTGTCTGGACTGCTTTCTTATACCATACATAAAAATAAACTCAAAAGAATGAAAGACCTAAATTTGATACCTGAAACCATAAGACTTTTACAAAAACATATCAGTCTTGTAACTGGACATCAGTCTTAGCAACATACTCATGGAGACATCTCCTCAAACAAGGGAAACAAAAGCAAAAATATACTATTGGGAGTGCGCTACAACAAAAAGGTTTTTCACAATGAAGGTAACAATCAATGAAACAAAAAGGCAATCTACTGAATGGGAGTAGATATTTTCAAATGATATGTACAACAAAGGATTCATACATATAACACATAAAGAATTTATAAACTCCAGGTGCCTGGGTGGCTCAGTTAGTTAAGCTTCCAACTTTAGCTCAGGTCATGATCTCATGGTTTGTTGGTTCACGCCCCACGTCAGGCTCTGTGCTGACAGCTCAGAGCCTGGAGCCTGCTTCAAATTCTGTGTCTCCCCCTCTCTCGCCCCTCCCCCACTGACGCTCTGTTTCTCTCAAAAATAAACATTAAAAAAATTAAAGAATTTATAAAACTCAACACCAAAAATAAATAATAAATAAACACACAAAATCTGCTTTAATAATGGGAAGAGGACCTGAACAGACATTTTTCAAAGGAACACAGATGAACAACAGACACATGAAAAGATGCTCAACATTACTAAGCATCAGGGAAATGATGATATATCATGATGAGATATAAATGATGAGATATCACCTCACACCTGTCAGAAAGGCTAGAAGCAAAAAGACAAGAAATAACAAGCATTAGCAAAAAGATGTGGAGAAAAAGGAACCCCTGTGCACTTTTATTGGGAATGCAAATTGAGGCAACTACTTCAGAATGTGGGGTTTCTCCAAAACAAAACAAAACAAAAAACTAGAATTACCATTCAATCCAGTAATCCCGCTACTGGATATTTATCCAAAGAAAACAAAAACACTAATTTAAAAAGGTACACACATTCCTATGTTTATTGAGATCTTGCCATTTGCAACATGATGGACCTACACAAAATTAGGGAAAGACAAACAACATAGGATTTTACTTACGTGAAGAATCTAAAAACAGACCCAAATACAGAGATCAAGTTTGTGATTTCCTGAGGGGACATTGCAGAAGGGGATAGCACAATAGATAAAAGGCATTAAGAGGTACAAACTTCCAATTATAAAATAAATAGATTGTGGAATTGAAAGTGCTATATAGGAAATATGGCCAACAATATTTTAATAATGTGACTAATAATAATATGATGACAGATGGTGACTAGGCTTACCATGGTAAGCACTTAGTAATATATATAAATCTTTAATCAATATGTCATATATCTGAAATTAATATGACATTGGATACTTCATAAAGTATTGTATACTATGACATACTTTTTTTAAAAAAGAAAATTTGAAAAGTTGTGAGAAAATGAAATATTCAGGAAAAGGGATCAAAGGAAATGAATGATTAAAAGGGAAAATATTATAAACATTGTGATGTCACTCAGTTAATGTAATATGTATTTCAAAAGAAACACATTCTTCTACTTAACTATAATATGCTAAAGGACCTTCATTTAAAACAATAAAATTATCTAATAACCAGTTATTTTTTTCTGTTGACTCAATAATATATTTAATACCTTATTATGATTGTTTGTTTTTCAATCCAACTAAGGATCGTGCATGACATTTATTTGTAATTTTTTTTTTTTTCCTTTGACCTCCTTAATCTTTTTGGAATAGCCCTTAATCTCTTCTCTTTATTCCTTTAAAATAGAGCTATGTACTTGCTTTTTTGTCTTTTCTATCATTGACACCTTAAAGAACTCAGGTTTATGTGCATGTTTTTAATATGTCTCACAACTTAAAAATTTTTTAGCAATTTTTTATTGTATTTAACATACAGTATTATATTAGTTTCAGGTGTACAACATAATAATTGATAATTATACACATTACAAAATGCTCACAGTGATAAGTAGAGTTATCATCTGTCACCATGCAATGTCATCATAACATAATTGACTAATTTCCCTATTCTTTATGTATTGCATAACTGGAAATTTGTTCCTCTAATTCTCTTCACCTATTTGAATTTGCTTGATCGTTATCTTTTTGTTCAGATTAAACACAATGTGTCAAGAGTACTATAAAAATAATGTTGTGTCACTTTCAGTTCATCACTCTAGTAAGGCCGTAAGGTCATTTTGTAATATTCTGGATATTAAATTCCATTACTTGATTTAAGGTAATGTCCTTAGACTTCATTATAAAAAGAAATCTTTATAAGATTAATCACATTACTAAATATGTAGTAACTAAAATCATTGATAGTGTATAAGTGCATCAGTATTACATTGATGATTGAAACACGTTAATATCTATTCTATTATTCTTTCCACTTACATTATGGGTATTTTTACATATAGAAGGGCCTTTTGTTCTCTGCACTCTTGCACACACATGCATGTCACATGGACTCAATGTTTACTTTTATTCAGTAAGCTATTCAAGCATACCTCATTATTGCACTTGGCTTTATGTGTTTTTCAGATACCTTTTCTTTTTTTTTTTTTTAAACAAATTGAAGGTTTACAGCAACTCTGCACTAAGTCTATCGATATTATTTTTCAATAGTATTTGCTTATTTTGTGTTTCTGTATCATATTTGATAATTCTCATGAGCTTTCAAATGTATTATTGTATTTGTTATGGTGATCTGTGATCTTACTATTATAATTGTTTGGGGGCACCATAAACCCCAAAGCCTGCAAACTTAATAAATGTGTGTTGTCAGCCGGTTCCAGCAACCATTTGTTTCCCCCTATCTTTCCCTTTCCTTAAGTCTCCCTATTCCTGAGACACAATAATATTGAAATTGTGGGTTCTGGTCCCAAACGGTGACATAGGAAGACCCTCAAGTCGCCTCCTCCATGGACGCACTAAATCTACACCTATTTATAAAGCAATTATTCCTGAAGAACTGAGGGCTGACAACAAAAGGTGGAGAGACCACATAGAGTATGGCAAAGAGATAAAGTCACGGTAGCAAAGGGAATGCCCACCCTGATGCTGCAAGCTATACAGTGGGGAAGGATAACACAGAGTGACTCTAAACAGATCTGTTTGCTCCGAGGCATGGGGAAAAAAAGCCACAGTTTAAAAAAAGCAACTGGAGTATAAAGGAACCAGCTCTAAAACCCTGACAAATGGTGGGAAAGCTATGGAATTCTCTCTGGGTTGAAGGGGCTGGCAAGTGCCACAGTTTACATTCCCCCTCCACCTTGATTGCACAGACAGGAATAGGGTCTGGACACCATAGCTGGCCTGCTGCCTCAGCAAGCCCAGGCTCCTAGTCCATACAAGCCCCAGAAGCCCTGGGACAGAGAAAAAAAAAAAATCCGTGGTTTAAAAAAAGCAACTAGAATATGAAGGAAGTAGCCCTAGAACTCTGCCAAATGGTGGGGGAGTTGCTGGGGCTCTATGCGGGAGGGGCTGGTGAGCCCCATAGATTCTGTTCCCTCTGACCTTGATGGCATGGACAGCAGCAGCAGGGTCTCGGCACCCCCCTCGTCAGCACCTTGCCTCAGCTCGAGCTGCCCCACCCTGCGTCCTGGAATACGCTGCCTGTGCTGGCCTTAACTCCAGTTCCTCTGCCACGTCACCTCCTGTACTGAGCACCCTGTGACACCCCAGCTTACACCCAGTTTGTCTTCCGCAGTTCTGCCAAGGTGCACTCTGTGTGGAAAGCCCTGGGACACCCTGGCATATGCCCACTGCAATTTCAACTATCCTGCCAGGATGCCCTCTGTGCATACAGCTCTCTGGGCATAGAGCCCCCGACCTCCCCAACTTGCACCTTTTTCAGCGTCAGCCATCCTGACAGGATGCCCTTTGCGCAGAGAGCCCAGGGACTGCCATGGCCCATGCCCACTTCAGCGTTAGCTATACTTCCAGGGCATCCTCTTTACAAAGAGACTTTGTACTCCCTGGGTTGTACCCACTTCAGCCTTAGCTGTCCTGCCATGTGGCCTCTGTGTGGAGAGCCCAAGGACCACCCCCACCCATGCCCACTTTAGCTCTGGCCATCCAACTAAGTTAGCCCCCAGTACAGATCCCCTAGGACCCCCAGTCCATGCCAGCCACAGCTCAAACTAGACAGCTGCAGTTACCAGGCACACACAGTCTACAAAGCAGGAGACCATACACAGTATCGCTCCCAAGGCTTGGGAGAGGTAACTATTCTGTCTAATTCATAGAAACAAACACAGGAGGTCAAGCAAAGTGAGGAGATAGAGGAATATGCTCCAAATGAAACAACAAGACAAAACCTCAGAAAAAGGACTAAATGAAACAGAGATAAACAATATACCTGATAAAGACTTTCAAGTGGTGATCATAAAGATGCCCATCAGACTGGAGAAAAAAGTGGATGGACTTAGAACTTCAATAAGAGATACAAATATAGATAAGAACAAATCAGAGTTGAAGAGTACAATAACTGAAATCAAAAATACATTAGAGGGAATAAATAAGAGGTTAATGGATGCAGATGAATGGGTTGACTGTCTAGAAGACAGGGTGATGGAAAGCACCCAAGATTAACAGCAAAAAGAACAATGGATTTTAAAAAATGAGGATAAGTTGGGTACCTGGGTAGCTCAGTCCCGTTCAGATCAGGTCATGATCTAGTGGTTTGTGAGTTCAAGCCCCACATCGGGCTCTGTGCTGACTGCTCAGAGACTGGAGCCTGCTTCGGATTCTGTGTCTCCCTTTCTCTCTGCTCCTCCCCTGTGCACTCTCTCTCTCTCAAAAATAAATAAACATTAAAAACATTTTAAAAAATGAGGATAGGTTAAAGTCCTTTTTGGAGAACCTCATGCAAACAAACATTCATGTTATAGGGGTCCCAGAAGAAGATAAAAAGAGGGAGAAAACCTATTAAAGAAATAACTGAAGACTTTCCTAATCTGGGAAAGGAAACTGATATCCAGGTTCAGGTAGCACAGAGATATCCAAATAAGATGAACCCAAGGAGGTCCACACCACACATAATAAGTAAAATGTCAAAGATTAAAGATAAAGAGAGAATTTTGGAAGGAGCAAGAGAGAAAAAGAAGTTATGTAAGGGAAATTCCATACAGATATCAGCTGATGTTTCAGCAGAATCTTTGCAGGCCAGAAGGGAATGGCATGATTTACTCAAAGTTCTGGTAGGAAAAAACCTACAATCAAGAATATTCTGCTGATAATGTGTTAACTACTCAGAATTGATAGATAAAAAGTTTCACAAACAGAAGTTAAGAGTGTTTATCACCTATAAACAGGCCTTATAAGAAATGTGAAAGGGACTTCTTTACAGGGAAAAGACTATACTTAGAAGAAAATTATGAACAAAAATATATAAAATATGAGAACATATACATGCAATATGGATGTGGAAGTAAAAAAAAATAATTCTTTTAAAATGTCTTTGAACTGAAGTGACTATCAACTTAATATAGATTGCTATGTACTTAGGATACTATAGATAAACCCTATGTTAACCACAAACCCAACACGTATAATAAATACACAAAAAATAAAGAGAAAGAAAACCAAGGATAATACTTAAGAAAGTCATCAATCACAAGGAAAGAGAGCAAGAGAAAAAGAAACAGAGAACTACAAAAACAACTATAAAACATTAACAAAATGACATTAATTTCACACCTATCAATAATTATTTTAAATGTAAATGGTCTAAATGCTCCAATCAAAAGGCAAGGAGTGCCAGAATGGGTTAAAAAACATGACTCATGATTATGCTGCCTGCAAGAGACTCACCTCAGACCTAAAAACACATACTGAGTGAATGTGAAAGAATGGAAGTTCTGGATACTCAATGCTATCAGCTTTTCTGTCAGTCCAAATAGGAAGGGCTTGTTTTTCTAGCACTGAGACAAGAAAAATGTAAATTATGGGGCATTTTTATTTCCCTTCCCATGCTGGCATTCATCCACTTAATAGCTTGCTTGCCTGCCTTTTTCCAAGTGACTGGTGTAGCTACTCTCCATTCTACTGGTTATACAGGGGGTCATAGGTTTTCACTATATTCTCCATTATCCCCCAATTACATCTCACCATTAAGTCTGCTTTCCTAGCTACAGAGTGCATGGATGAGAAGAGACGCTTGAAAGTGGAATCTAGACTAAAATATGAAAACGACTCAGGTCTAAGGTATAAGATACACAAACCTGTGTCATCAAACTGAGCGGGTGATTCATTAACCAGTCAAGAAATTGTGCCCTTATTCCTTTTTTTTTCAAGGAAATCCACTAATGAGGGAACTGCTTGTTCAAAAAATCATCACCTTCTTCAAGGAGTCAGTTTGAGGCAAGGAAGGACAAAGAGATACAGGGAGAATGGAGAAAACAGGAACAGTAGAGAAAGAAGGAAAGCTCTGATAAAGGGGAAGTGCTTTTAAGTCTCACATTTCCTCTCTTTTTTTCTTCAATATTTTGCTCTGGTTATCCAAATCATATTTCATTTTCTTCTTAGAATTATATCCCCCAAAATACCCATAATTAATTTATTTGGGATGAAACCCAAGAATCCCGGAAAATACATTAATTTATCCAAATCAAAAGAACTGTTCTTATGCTATTAAAGAACCAGATTCTTATATATCCATTCAAAATATGACAGAAAGATATCAGCTTTTTAAGAGGAAGAGCTAGAGGCAATATTCTTGCATTTTCATTTTCCAACAATATGATCTGAATGGTGTTTTAGAACCTGTATTACCCATGCTATTCAATAGTAAAATCTTGAACTGAGAGTGTGGTGGTTTACCTAGTATTCCAAAAGAGTGGAGAGCTGGAGGGGAAACTTTTCTATAATTCATGGCCACTTACCTGACTATTGTGTGGCCACAGACCTTCAGCTGCATTGCTCAGTTCAGGAACTTCCAAACATACTCTCTTCATTACCAGAATTGCTGGGGAAATATAATTAAAAACAAAATCTTCTCAAAAACCTCTGCACAAAGATAAAAGAGAGATAAAACAACTTCATTATTGCATAAGCATTAAACCAGAATGTGATGTGCATCACAGATAATTTGCTAAAAGTTTGCAAAACCAGAAAGATCTCTCACCCGTTCAAAGAGCCACACAGACGAACACCATTTACATACATGTTCTCAAGAGAAACAATAACCAGTCTTCAAGTAAGAAGACTTGCCAGCATCTTCTGCAACTTGGAAAAAGGTAGTTCTGCAACTTGGCAAAAGGCGCTACAAAAATTAGGCTCCTATTCTCCCCCAGAAATTGGAAGATTGAGGCCCTGTCTTTGTTGATGATTACATTTCAAGGCGATGGTTCCCTGCTTGTTGAAAGAGACATTTCTGGGTCATAAAGCCAGCAAGCAAGTGGCAGTTTTAGCTTTTAAAAAGATTTGCAAATATTTCAAGAAGGCAGATAAGAATTCACTACTGTCAAGTTTTCCAAAGTAAATGCTCTAAGGAAAGGCAGTCTCTTCCCTTATTTTCAACAGAGAGAATTAAGTTTCTTATTTTTAATTTGTGTTTTGCTTTTACAATGGCAGTAAATAAGACATCTACTTTCTACTTATATTAGGGCATGCCAACAACAGTAACAACTCCAAAATCTCAAGGGTTTCACAAAACAAAGACACATGCCTTGTTTACGTAAGTCTAAAGTCATGAAAAGTGGGGTTCTCTCCATACCATCCTTCAGGGTTCCTAGAATTTTTCCCTGGTGATTTTTCCAGCAAATATCAGGCAGAAAGGAAACAAAAGGAGAGGAGGGTCTCTCACGTTATTTATTGTGTGGGAAGAGAGAATATCCTATTTTGTTTCCTATATATTTCAGACTTTTAAGCACGTATTTTTATTTTATCTCCAAATAAATCTCCAAATAAATTTTATCTCCAAATAAATATTATTTTGTCTCCAAAATGCAGGTGCAAAAGAAGCCAAGCAAAGGAGTAGTCACTTTCTGGTTTTATTTATAGAAAGTCCATGACCTGGCAATGATAATTGCTGATGGTAGAAATAAGAGTGGTTTTCTTTGGGGCATGGAACAGGTAAGGAGGTGAAAGAAGTATTCCATACCCCCTTTGTTTTTTGGATGAAAAACTAAACTTTATTTTAAAAAACCAAACCACTAGGAAATATATCACAGCTTTGAAACACCCAATACAGGCTATATTGTCATTTCAAGTAATAAGTTACAAGAAAGACAAGAAGGTCTTTCTCAAATGATAGGGTGCTAGAGCTGGGACAGCCCGCAAACTGCTACAGAAGCGCCAAGCAAAAGTGGCATTTGGTAACAAGGGAGTTTCTCCTCTTTTCCTTTAAAGGAATCACAGCTCACCCCTGAGCTGCTTACTTTTTCTCCTTTGACCTTCTTGTTGCCAAGGGAGTGTCTCAGGAGAGCTCTGTTGTTTCAGGGGGCTAAGTAAGCAATAATGAGTTTAAGGCTTTTATTCCATTCTGGATTTTCCAAATTTAGTACTTAATAACTCTCTTAAGAAGGCAACAGTTTCTCCCTCAATGTTTACTCCTGGATACTGGCATGTAGTGTAGTCAAAACCCTCTTTCCCTTCAAGGGAGCGTGTTATTGCAAGATTGTCCTGTTGCTCTGCTGCAGTTAGCCTCAGGGCCCATCATGGCAACCAGAGGGAAGGTAGGTTTCCCATAACCTGTGTAACATCGCCTCTCATGTTTTTACAGGGTCTCCTGGCTGAAAGATGTAATGCGTATTTCAAGAAATGCGTATTAACATCTTGATAGCCAGAAACAGATATCCACAAGGAATTGTTCAAGCTCTTATCCAAACTACCTCTACCAGCTCCACATCTTTAATCAACTTCATGATCTTCTATATAAAACAAAACCAAGCAAAACAAAGACCCAGAAACCATTTTTTCCCTTGCTAAATTAGTGACCTTGTGGATTTTGTTCTACAGTTTATGGAAATTGACTTAGAGGTCCTTCTGATAAACAGAAGGTTGGCAACAAATGGAAACACCTCTACTCACACTCCACCAGATTATAGGCAGTTTAGAGGAACCTGCCAGCTTGTT
Organism: Lynx canadensis; assembly: GCF_007474595.2. NCBI lineage: Eukaryota > Metazoa > Chordata > Mammalia > Carnivora > Felidae > Lynx > Lynx canadensis. The sequence continues at coordinate 115,321,040 of NC_044311.2, forward strand.
GGTGCCCATATACTAAGGAGAATCTGGTACCTTGGAGGGCTCAGGCTTGGTGCAAGGGAGATCCCTAGTGCCAAGACAAGCATGTGAAACTGAGGCCATCAAAACCTCTCCTGTGCTATGTCTGACCCAAATTTTAGCAGAAGTTTTTTCGGTTTCGCTTTCTAAGGTTGAAACAAAGGAACCAGGGTTCAGAGGCAAGTGGCACATGCCTCAAACTTGCTGCATCAAACTTCACTTAAAAGTCCAAAACTCCTATTTCACATTTTAAATAGATCCCTGCTGTCAGCTCTGATGGCCAATTGCAAAGACTTCTATTTCCCAATAGACAGGCGAGACGCCTTCATTCTCGGTCATGGTAGGGATGCGGTACATGTGGTCATCCACACACTTAGTCACTCAACTCTCCAGCTTCCATTTCACCTGACGCTCTTTACTTCCTGAATCTATTGAATCTTTGGCTTCGTCATTGCAATGCATGGTACACAGGGCCAGGTGGTCCTGGAACTTATCCAATGCACTGGTCACCAGAGGCGCATGGCAATGCTCAATGTACTGGGGCATCAGCTGCAGTGGAAGCCCTACTGTCCTCACAACAGCTGGTGCTGCCCTGGAACATGAGGCCTTGTATCTTCTGGACTTTGTCTCTCCCCAGACTCTTCACCACAGAGCATACCTCCTCCTGCCCCCAGAGCTGCTGCAGCTCTGTCATGGCAACCCTGTACTGCACCAAAAATATCCTATACTTTGTCTTAAATGATGAGTATATAGATTTTACGATCGTCAGAACTCATTTAAATATACACATAAGATCTTCAGATTTCAATATACGTAAGTTATATCTCAATTTTAAAAATTTATTTTTGGGGTGGCTGGGTGGCTCAGTTGGTTAAGCCTCTGACTCGATTTTGGCTCAGGTCATGACCTCGTGGTTTGTGTGTTCAAGTGTAGAGTCTGCTTGGGATTCTCTCTTTTCCTCTCTCTGTCCTCCCCCTTCTCTCACTCTCTCTCTCTTTCTCAAATAAGTGAACATTAGAAAATTTATAAAAGATAAGTTTTCACAAAATAGGTGGAACTTTCCATTCACCATTCATCCATTCATTATTCACTTATTTAGTTTATTTATATTCTCTCTAAATATTCTTAGTATCTATATATGCTAATCTACTATACATTATTTATACAATGGTAAATAAGACAAATGTGTAGGCTTTTCTAGTGGAATTCTCTCTACAATTGCATTATGAATGCAGTAATGTTTCCCTATCACATTTCCCTATTGTTTTGTTTTTTCTGTCTTTTAACAGTGTAAAAAATTTTAAAATTGGAATTGCAAGTCTATTTTTACTTCGACTATTGTTTCTGTTTTTTTTTCTTTCCCTAGTCTTATACTAGAAATTCTCAATTTTGTTTGAAAATTTTAGCGAAGTTTTATAGATAAGCCCCACCTCCAGTAATTGTAGAAAACTTTGTGTACTATCTATTGCATTAAAAACAATCTCTGTATATCCTTATATTTTGATAACAGATTGCTGTTCATAGGGAATATAGACATATTTCCCAATTATGCTTACATGTACATGAAAAATTATAGTAAACAAATCATATTAAAATGACAGCAGTTTCTGCACTTTGATATGTTTACGGCTTTACCTGATTAAATTTGGAGAACAAATTGTTCCCTATAGCAATTTGTATAACTGCAATTCTAGCAAATAACCTGTTGTTGGAAGTAAAGAATATATATGGCTCTATCATCTGAAACCTGCATTTCACTCAGGTTTGAAGTTTAATTTACTCTAAGCTGAACAAGCCAACAATGTTAGACACCTGTTTAAAATGTCTAGCATATTCTAAGACCATTAATACAAGATCTAATTGCAAAAAACAGTGTGTATTAATGATTTTTGTTAATCACCCATGACTCAAGTATTATACTCAATTCTAAGCAGTGTGTTTTTACAACATGGTGATCAGAATAATAAAGGTTTTGGAAATAACAGAAATTCATTTAATCCTCACGGCAACTCTGAAACAGGTAGTGTCATCCACATATTTTACTGATGATGAGAAATAACTAACTTTATAAATCTGAGACAGTGGAGTGTGATGATGGAATGCCTATTTAGATGTATCATGACCGTAAGGGCCATTCAATTAAACTGTCTCATGCTATTAAATTATTTCTTTATCAGCAAATATTTACATTTAAAAGTAAACTCACAAATTGTGAAAGAAACCTGGATGCAAGAGAAATGTTAACATTTTATTTTAAAGGTAGTCGTAAATATCTAAAGCAAGTAGAAAATCATGTTTATTTAGAGACAGTAGGTTTAAAAAGAAGCAGTGGATCCTGTGTGTGTGTGTGTGTGTGTGTGTGTGTGTGTGTGTTTGGCCTATATGTTATGTATAATTTAATTTATGTTCCTGGAATCACAAATACATTTAAATAGATTTCAGACAATCATTCCCCCACCTGAAATAGCTAGCAGTCTCTCTGAAACACAAGTAGATTTCAAATTTATAAAAGGGAGCCACACATTCTTGTTGAGCTTTCATTTTTGTAATGTAAGGGAAAAGAAGAACAGGTCATGACTAAATTTCATGGTCTCATGAACCTTAAAATAATTTACAGAGTTATCGGGCATTCATATCAATTTCCTTATTACCTAGCAGTTGTAGTACACAGGTATGCCCGACTAAAGAAAAACCTTTTAATTTTGAGCCAAATAAACTCTACACGTTTAACTTCTGGCAAAAATTACCTTAAAATGCATATTTGACATGTCATATGCTATATATATTTTACATATTTTGTATATGTTTAACTGTATTTGAAGCAAAAATCAATAATTTTAAATTGAACTAAGACATTACATTTAAAATGTTTCACATGTTAACGTTATTTGTTGTATTTTATTTTTCTTTATAGAATCCATAATGATCTTGGTTACCCAGTTTGGTCCAGACATTGTTTTTTTAAGTTTATTTATTTATTTTGAGAGAGAGAGAGCACAAGTGGAGGAGGAAGAGAGAGAGAAAGAGAGAGATAGGGAGGAGAATCCCAAGCAGACTCTGCACTGTCAGCATAGAGCCTGATGTGGGGCTTGAACTCACGAATGGTGAGATAATGACCTGAGCCAAAATCAAGAGTCGGATGCTCAACTGACTGAAACCACCCAGGCTCCCCTGGTCCAGACATTGTGTAGTGAGAGTGGGTCATCATATGCAAAGTTAACTTTGGGAAGCAAACTTGAAATGTAACCTGTACCATGTGCCCATCTTGATCTCCCTCCTTTCCACTCCTACCCCTTTTAAGGAAGCATCAGAGTCATGAAATAGTAACTTGCCATTCAATTATATTTGCTCCAGCATTATATTTGTTTCTAAAAAAAAGACAAAACATTCAGAAGAGAGAATATGGGACAAGAAACTGTAAATAAAGAATAGACTGGAAACTTATCTGATGAAACTACTTGGAGATAAGTTCAGAACATTTCAGTGAAATTCTATACTCATGAGTAGAAGACAAGGGATGGTACTGTATCTTCACAATAGCTTTGGGAATAATCCAGAAAGACAACTGTAAAGGAACTGTATTGAATTATAAATACAGCCTCCAAAAGGAAGCAAATGAAACTCTCATTTCAAAAACCCCTACACACTGAGGTTTTAATATTCTTTTAAATCTAAACTGTTTGTGGTAGGGATATTAAAATAGGGTGCTTCCCCCGGAACTGAAAAAAAAAGCTGTATTTATATGTATAAATGTATATACATATATGTATATATGTATTTATATGTGTGTATACATATATGTATATATGTATAATGTATATGTGTGTGTGTATATATATAATCACCAGAAACAAAGATCTGAACTTTGTTGTTTTAAACCCATGTAGTAAGGGGTACCAATGTACCAAAAATAAGAGTATGATTTTCTCTTAATCCTTCCTATGCTTTCCTAGTTTTTATAACCAGATGTATCCCTTAATTCTGGTTTTGTAGGCCAGGACCCCATTAAATTTATGCAGTAAAACTCAGACAATCTGGTATTTTGATTTTCAGCTCTTGCTACTGCCATTCCCCATAACTCCCTTCATCTAAGATCTGTACTCTGTTGTTTCCCGGCCTGGCAAACGACTTACTTCCACCTAAAACAATATCTCATAAAACACATTTTTGTTAATGTCTTTTTTTTTTTTTTTTTTTTTTTAAATTTTTTTTTTTCAACGTTTATTTATTTTTGGGACAGAGAGAGACAGAGCATGAACGGGGGAGGGGCAGAGAGAGGGAGACACAGAATTGGAAACAGGCTCCGGCTCCGAGCCATCAGCCCAGAGCCTGACGCGGGGCTCGAACTCCCGGACCGCGAGATCGTGACCTGGCTGAAGTCGGACGCTTAACCGACTGCGCCACCCAGGCGCCCCTTTTGTTAATGTCTTAAGCAGTATAATTATGTTTCCCAAATAGCTTCTGCCATCACACCAAAATTCTAGATCCTACCCACTGGAAAGAGGCCTTTTCTAGATGAAATCTAACTTGCCAAGCAACAATATATAAATTATCCATAACTTTGGTGAGAAGCATAATGTAGAATTAGTTCCATCCATTCTTGTCTTTCCTTGACACCTGCTTACAATTATGATATAAGAAGCTTTCTCCTAAAACTTAGAGCCAACCACAGCTACTGATATACACTGATATCTACTCTGTACCATTCAGTGATGACCAATTTTTGCTCAATTTATTATTTTTAAAAATTCAGAAAATAGTATTTCTCTAAAACTTAGAGCTGGCTAAAATGTGTGTACACTTTTTTTTTTTTTTTTTAACTCATCAAAATGGTTGAGGTCACAGGGCAACCAACCAGCCCATTACCTAAAGCGAGAGGAGATTTTCTACAAGGGAAGGTGAACCTGAGGAATATATAGCTAACAAAAGTAATAAAAATTCAGTTAACAACAAAACACAAATAGGTAGAGTGTGGGCTGGTAATAGTGTGTGGTAAGAGGCATGTTTATATGCAAGAGAGTTCATATGAATTTTCAAGCCTTGTTTTTAATTCACCAGGTAATCATCCAAATGACACCATCATGGTGCTGGCATGGGCTAGGAAAGCAAGTATAGTGGACATGAGACTTCATCAGTAATTCTTATACTCTAATATGCTACAAATTAAAGCATTAATCTACAGTAGGTGTAATAACAAGAACTATTGCCTTCAGGCAACCCATGATGGAAATCCACTGCAGCTAGAAGAATGGAACACAGATAAACCTTTATTCTTAAGGAAGAGCAGAAATAATTTTAGGCCAAAACTACAGCTAGGAGAATGGAAGGAATACTGAGAAGGTCACATCCATGAGACCCAAGAAGCACAGTCTGCCTAATACTGAGTCTTCACCCAAAAAATTGATAATGATGTTACTCCTTGACCCACACCCATCGCCATAAGGCTAGCAAGTATCTAGTAAGAAGTAAGAGGGAAGCCACACTGCAAAGGAAAAGCCTAGAGTGAGTAAGAAACAGACACTGAGAAAAACTCTCCATCAAATCAGCTCCCACCCTCAACATAAAGCAGTTATGGAAGATTCCAATGGCCACTGAAATGAACAACAAGAAAAACAGAACAAGAAACTTCAAGCTCGGGCCACTCCTAACAAGATTAACTCAAACCCCCAAATAACGATTTTTAGCATGGGAAGCTGTGATCATTTTGACCATAAACTTATTTATTTCATTCTTCACTACTGAACAATAAATTGAAATACATAAGAAAAGGCAGAGAAAAAGCACGCACTGATAACACATACGACAGTCAAAAGGACCAGACTCAGATATGATGTGTACATTAGCATTTTCTTCTGAAACAGAATTAAAAATTATTTTAAAATGTTGATGGCTCTATCAAAAATGATAAAGAATACCTGAGACAGATGAGTAACTTCAACAGGGGATTAAAAATGATAAGAAAGAACCAAATAGAAATGGCAGGAATAAAAATGCGAAAACAATAATGAAGAATGCCTTTGGCAGGTTCATCAGTAGACTCAGTTAAGCCAAGGAAAGAAATCTCTCCACTTGAAGTTAATACTTAAACTCAAAAACAAACAGGAAAACAATTCTAAGTAATCTAAATGGATCCTCTGAAAGCTATGGGACTTAACTAACAAACGTGTAACTGAAGTCCCAGAAGGAGGAGAGAAAGAAAAATAGAACAGAAGCATTATTGAAGAAGTAAAGGTAATGACTGACACTTCTGCAAAATTAATAGCAGGCAACAGGCACCAAAATTACCTAATAAGCTCTGACACACCAAGCAAGCAAAAGAAAGAAACAAACAAAACAAAACAAAAAAACAAGAGCAGAATTCTTTCCAGAAAGCTTAAGGCAAAAACATTGGATACATCTCAAATTGATAAATATATATACACCAGAATTCTATACCCATAAAATATACTCTCTCAATATAAAGTGAATAATATTCACTTCTTCAGACAAAATCTGACAGATTTTTAGCAAAAGATTTACACTACAAGAACTACTAAATGGCAGAAAGAATATAACAGAACCCTGGATTCACATAATGATATTAAGATAAAATAATTTTTAACCTTAAATATGCTAACAGATCAGTAAGCTAATCAAAGCCAAATTTTAAAACATCTGATACGTGTTCATATCAAGGCTAAGTGAAATACATGGCAACACTAGCTCAAGGGTGGAAGGAGGAGAAATAGAGAATGTGCTACTATAATGTGCTTGCACTATATATGAATGGTATAATGTAATTCAAAGGTAAACTGTGAGTAAGTAATTAAAGCAATATATAGTAAACCCTGAGGCAACCACTAAAAAGGAATTTTAAAATATATAAATATAACATGCCAATAGAGAATATAAATGGAAAGGAAAATGCTGAATTAAATTGAAAGGGGTAAATAAAAAAGATATAAACAAAGAGGAGATGGGAACAAATAGAAACAGAATACAACCATATCAGTATCAGTTTTAATGTGCATGGCCTAAAGACATTAATTGAAAGACAGAAAATTGTCAGATTGATTAAATAGGAACAGCCCATTTTAGGGGTACCTGGGTGGCTCAGTCAATTAAGCGTCTGACTTCGGCTCCAGGTCATGATCTCGCAGTTTGTGAGTTCAAGCCCCGTGTTGGGCTCTGTACTGACAGCTCAGAGCTGGAGCCTGCTTCAATTCTGGTCTCCCTCTCTCTCTGACTCTTCCCGCTCACAGTCTGTCTCTCTCTCTCAAAATAAACATTAATTTTTTTTTAAATCACCGTTTTTAAATATAAAGATATTAAAAAGTTAGTAAAAGAAAGAAAGCTTTTAGCGTGTAAACAATACCCATAAGTAAAGAAACATTTCAAAACATAGAAAATTATCAAGAAGAAAAGAGAATTATATAGGTATAAAAGGTCAATTTTTCCAACAATATACAACAACCCTACATGTTTACATGATTACTTGATTAGTAAGACTCAAAATCCATTAAGTCAAAAATAAGTAAAACTACAGAATAGAAACAACTCTAGGAGAATTTAACACACTTCTTTTTCATAAGTTGATACAACTGGAGAAATAACATTTGTACAGATATAGAAAAACCTGAGGAACACTATCAATTAATTTGACCTAATGATCTCAAACATTCCCTAACAATGTATATTAAACCTTCACCAAGACTTTTTTTATACTACATAAGACAAACTTCTGTATACCATTAAAAGGAGAGAAATTATATGCAGTATTTCTCAGCCCATGATTGAATTAAACTAGAAATCATAATAGAAAGATAAGTTTAATAATCTCTGTATTTGAAAATGAGACAATAAAACCTTGAATAACTCATGGCCCAAAATGATACTCTCAGAGTAAATTATAATGTTTGCATTGAATAAAACTGAATAAACAAGAAATAAAATTCAGCTAAAGCAAGGTTTAAAGGAAAAGTTGTAGTACCCACAGGCTTAGTCTAGAGAATGAGAAAGGCCCAAAAAAATAGAAATATGATAAATGAATTACATTGAAAATAGAAAACAATAGGAAAAAAATGAAACCAGAAGCTGGCTCTTTGAAACACCAATAAAAACTGAGAAAACTCTAGCCAAAGTGACAAAGAAGAATAAAAAAGAAGGAAGACATAATTACTATTATCATAAACAAAAAGGGACATATTGCCACAGATCTCACAGATAATAAGGCTAATCAATAATATTACCAACCACTTTATATCCATAAATTCAAAAGTAAATAAGTACGCAAATTTCTTGAAATACACAACCTAACACTAGATATAGTACTATATCTATTAAAGTAATTAAGTACACACTGAAAACCTTCCAAAAATAACAAAAACAAAACACAGTCCATGCCTAGATATTAGTGAATTCTAACAAATGTTTAATGAAGAAAATCATACCAATTTATACAATCCTTCTATAAATGGATACAATTAAATGATTTATTAAACCAGATTACTCTAATTCCAAAACCAGGGAAAACTTAAGAAGTGCTTATACACTTTGCCTCATAATCATAAATACAAAAATGCTAACCAAAATATCAAATCAATCGAGGTAACATATAAAAAGATTAAAAAATACAATCAAGTACTGTTTATTCTAGCAATTCAAGGTTCTTTCAAAGTTCAAAAAATTAAGCAGTGAGGAGACGTCTGGAAAGATGATGGAATAGGAAGGCCTGAGCTCACCTCCTCCTGCAGACAGACCAAGATTACAGTCACCTCAGTGCAACTATGCAACTAACTCTGAGAGCTATCTGGGGACTGGGAGAACAGATTTTTTCCACAGTTAATTCTGGAAAGGAAGCCATATGAAAACATAGGATGGGTGGAGACGCAGTTTGGGAACCAACAGTCTCTGGTGAGACTAATGACAAACAGGAGGGACACCTCTAACATGAAGAAGCAAGAGAATCAGACCCCACACCACACCTCTCAGGCATGGGGGACTCGCAGTAGGAAAATGAATCCCCATGAGATTTGGCTTTGAAGGCCAGTAAGGCTTAGCTTTGTATGTTCTTACAAACCCTGGGGCTTGGCTCTGGGAAGCCAGAGGGCACTAGAAAACTGAGCCTGTCTTTAAAGAGCCATCATAACAGTTAACCCAGCTGAGCTAGAGCATAGAAGCAACAGTTTTGAAAAACACTGGGGTATACAGAGAGATCTATTTACTAGTCTTGGAACATGCATGGAAGGAGCAGCAATCTTTAGGAAATTTCTCCAGGAACAAAGAGCTGAAGGCATCATTTGTCTCCCCGTTCTCAGCAGCCTACATACCAGGACACTTACAGGAACCAGTGGGCCACTCTCCCCCTATTTGCTAGCACTGCTAGCCCTGTCTTCCATATTCTCCTGTGGATCCATCCAACACACCCCACTACAGAGAAGTCCTTCCAATGCAGCTCTTGCCACATCACATGCTGCAAGAAGTTCCAACAGGAATGGTTGCCACTCCAAAGTGACTCCTGCCCTACGAAGGAAAAGATAACCACATGTACCAGTGCACCTGAAATCCCAGAAGCTGAACCCTTATACCCAGCAGCACAGATACAGAGCCCTGCTAATCAGTTTGATTGTGGCACCAAAGAGGGACTGGGGCAGGCATCTGGTCTGCCTGCAGGCCGTACTCTCCAACAAAACTCTCTCAAGGAACAATGCAGAGAGAGCCTCTGCATTAGGTGTGACTGCAGCCCCAGCAGATAGGCTGAGGGCAGGCATCTAGTCTGACTACTGATACCACCCAAGTACAAGCCTGTAGCAAGCCCAGACTGACTGCTTAATGGCACAGGGGCCAAAACCTGCCTATGCACCTACAACAGGCAAAGGGCAATTGCAGTTTACCAGACTGAGGGCAAACATGTGGCCTAGACACAACAGCGGGGTACACACAAGCCACACAGTAGACATTCTTGAAGCTCCTGCTTTTGCACAGGGAGCCTTCTGCTACAGGATACCATAGAACCTCTTCTTTCTAAAGGTGACTACTTTTCAAGACACAGAAGATGTGGCTGGCTTTCCAAATACATAGAAACAAACAGAGAGTTGGATAAAATGAGGCATCAGAGAAATATGTACCAAATTAAGGAAAAAGAAAAAAAATCAAAGAGTGAAATGAAATGGAGATAAGCACTATGCTTAGTAAAGAATTCAAAGTAACAGTTATAAAGGGTACTTATTGGACTTGAGAACAGAATGGAGTATCTCAATGAGACCATCAACAAAAAGACTGAAAATATACAAAAAAAAGTCAAAGATGAAGAACTCAATAACTGAAATAATAATAACAGTAAATACACTAGAGGAAATCAATAGCAGATTAGAGGAGGCGGAAGAACAGATAAGCAACTTGGAAGACAGAGTCATGGAAGCAATCAAGCTGAACAGAAGAAAGAAAAAAAGAATAATAAAATCAGAGAATATGTCAAGGGAACTAGGTGGCATCAAGCATAATAATATTCACATTATGGGGATCTTAGAAAGAGAAGAGAGAGAAAAGAAAGCAGAAGACTTTTTTGAAGAAATAATAGCTGAAAACTTTCTGAATCTGGGGAAAGAAACATAAATCCAGATCTCCCAACAGAGGGACCCAATGAAATCAACTCAAGGAGAGCCATACCAAGACATATAATAATTAAAATGGCTAAAAATAGTGATAAAAGAGATAATTTTTAAAATACCAAGAAAAAAAGAAAAGATTTACATACAGGGAAACCCCATAACGTATCATTTGATTATTCAGCAGAAACTTTGCAGACCAACAGGACAGTGGCAGGATATATTTGAAACACTGAAAAGGAAACACATTTGTAACCAGAATACTAAACCCAGCAAGGTTATCATTCAGATTAGAAGGAGAGATAAAGAGTTTCTAAGACAAACAAAAGTAAGGTAGTTCACGACTCTAAACCAGCCTTACAAGAAAGTTAAAGAGAAGTTTTTGAGTAGAAAACAAACAAACAAAGAAACAAAAGAAAACCATAATCAGGAGTAAGGAAATAATGAAAGTAAAAAAAACTATTCAAAGGTAAATGCAAACATATAATAAAAGTAGTAGATTAATTGTTTATAAAACCAGTGTAGAGGTAAAGCACAAAACCAGTGAAATCAGTCATTAATATAAAAATCAGTTGAGGGATTCACAAAATTAAAGGATATAAAGTATGTCATCATATGCGCAAAACGTGGTGGAGATAAAAATTTAATGCTTTTAGAATGAGTTCAAACTTAAGTGACCGTCAACTTAATATAGACTGTTATGTGCATGTTATATATATGAACTTACTGGTAATCACAAATCAAAAAGCCTATTTAATAGATATACAGCAAATAAAGAGAAAGGAATCCAGGCATTAACACTAAAGAAAGCCATCAAACCAAAGGGAACAAAGAAAGAAGAAAAGAACAGAAAACTACAAAAGCAACAATAAAACAAGTAACAAAATGATAGTAAATACATGCATATCAATAACTACTTTAAAAATATTTTTTAATGTTAATTCATTTTTAAGAGATAGAGAGCATGTACAAGCTGGGGGGAGAGGCAGAGAGAAAGGGAGACACAGAATCCAAAGCAGGCTCCAGGATCTGAGCTTCTAGCACAGAGCCTGACATGCAGCTCAAACCCATGCACCGCGAAATCATGACCTGGGCCAAAGTTGGACCGCTTAACCGACTGAACCACCCAGGCACCCCTACTTTAAATGTAATAGGACTAAATGCTCCAATCAAAAGATATAATGTGACTGAATGGATAAAAAGGCAAGATTCATATCTATATGATGCTACCGCGATCAGACAAGAAAAATAAATAAAAGGCATCCAAATCTGTAAGGAAGAAATAAACCTTTACTATTGAAGATGACATAATTCTATATATAGAAAATCCAAGAGACTCTACCCGAGAACTGCTAAAACTGATAAACAAATTTAGTAAAGGCGCAGGATACAAAATCAACGTACAGACATCGGTTGCATTTCTATACACTAATAATGAAGCAACAGAAAGAGAAATTAAGAAACAATCCCAATTTACAATTGCATGAAAAGAAGAAGATACTCAGGAGTAAACATAACCAAGGAGGTGAAAGACATGTATTCCAATAAATATAAAACATTGATGAAAGAAATTGAAGATGACATAAACAATGGAAGGATTTCATGCTCATGGATTGGAAGCAAACTACAGATTTAATGTAATCTCTATCAAGTACCAACAACATTTTTCACAGAACTAGAATAATCTTAAATGTGTATGGAATCACAAGTTGCCTGAATAGCCAAAGCAATCTTGAGAAAGAAGAATGAAGCTGGAGAGATGACAATCCCAAAATTTAAGATATACTACAAAGCTGTAGTAATCAAAACAGAATGGTAGTGGCACAAAACGACACCTGTATCAGTGGAACAGAATAGAGCCAAGGAATAAACCTGCACTTATATAGTCAATTAATCTGCAACAAAGGAGCCAAGAACATACAATGGGGAAAACAGAACAAACAAATGGTTCTGAGAAAACTGGGCAGCTACATGCAAAAGAATGAAACTGGATCACTTTCCAACACTATATACAAAAATAAACTCAAAATGAACTAAAGACCTAATATAATTCTTGAAACCATAAAATTCCCAGAAGAAAACATAGGCTGTAATTTCTTTGACATTAGCCATAAAAGTACTTTTCTAGATATGGCTCTTTAGGCAAAGGAAACAAAATCAAGCTATCAGGACCAAAAAACTTGCACCAAAGTAAAAAGCTTTTGCACAGCAAAGGAAACCAACAACAAAACAAAAGGCAATGTATTGAATGAGACAAGATATTTTCAATGATATATCTAATAAAAGGCTCATATCCAAAAAATATAAAGAATATATAACTGAACACCAAAACATCCCACATATAATCCAATTAAATAATAGACATTTTTCTCCCAAAGAAGACATACAGATGTCCAATAGGCTCATGAGAAGATGTTCAACAACACTATTCATTATCAGACAAGTACAAATAAAAACCATAATGAGATATTACCTCACACCTGTCAGAATAGCTAAAACAAAAAAGACAAGAATTAACAAGCGTTGGCAAGAAGGTGGGGAAAAAGGAACTCCTGTGCACTGTTGGTGGGAATACAAATTGGTGCAGTATGGAGTTTGCTGAAAAAATTAAAACTAGGATTACTATATGACCCAGTAATTCCACTACTGGGTATTTACACAAAGAAAATGAAAATGTTAATTTAAAAAGATATATGAACAATGGAGCGCCTGGGTGTCTCAGTCGGTTGAGCTACCGACTTCGGCTCAGGTCATGATCTCATGGTTTGTGAGTTCGAGCCCCGCGCTGGGCTCTGTGCTGACAGCTCAGCCTGGAGCCTGCTTCAGATTCTGTGTCTCCCTCTCTCTCTGGCCCTCCCCCACTCATGCTCTGTCTCTGTCTCAGAATAAGCATAAAAAATAAAAATAAATAAAAATAAAAAGATATATGAACACTTATGTTTATTGCAGAATGATCTATAGCCAAGATATGGAAGCAATCCAAGCATCCACCAGCAGATAAATGGATAAAAAAGTGTGGCATATACGTACAATAGAATATGACTTAGTCATTAAAAATAATGAGATCTTGCCATTTGTGACAACATGGACAGACCTGGAAGGCATAATGTTAAATAAAAAATGTCAGAGAAAAACAAATACCATTTGATTTCACTCACATGTGGAATCTGTGAAATAAGAAAAAGAAAGAAAAAATGAAACAAACAAAAAAAAGAGAGGGGCGCCTGGGTGGCGCAGTCGGTTAAGCGTCCGACTTCAGCCAGGTCACGATCTCGCACTCCGTGAGTTCGAGCCCCGCGTCAGGCTCTGGGCTGATGGCTCGGAGCCTGGAGCCTGTTTCCGATTCTGTGTCTCCCTCTCTCTCTGCCCCTCCCCCGTTCATGCTCTGTCTCTCTCTGTCCCAAAAAAATAAATAAACGTTAAAAAAAAAAAAAAAAAAAGAGACATTTAAATACAGAACAAATTGCTGGTCGCCAGAAAAAAGGGAGGTGAAGTGAGGGGCAATATAAAAGAGATAAAGTGTACACTTATCTTGATGAGCAATGAGTAACATATAATATTATTGAATCATTATATTGTACACCTAAAACTAATATAATACTGTATGTTAATTATATACTTCAATAAAAAATTAATGAAAATTACCATATTAACTTACTAAAGCAAATGTAGAATAAACATTTTGTATAACTCACCATTTGTTCATAATAAAACTGAACAAACTAAGGGCAGAAATTCCCTTAGTAAATAAAGGATATGTATAGAAGCTAACCTCATACATAATGAGAAAATATGGATTTCTTTCTCCTAAAGTTGGTTACATGAATATAAGATGTCTTCTAACACCATTCCTATTTAACATCGTACCACAAGTTCTAGGCATTGCAGTAAGGCAAGAAAAATAAATAAATTATATTCAGGGGCACCTGGGTGGCTCAGTCAGTTATGTGTCCCACTTTGGCTTAGGTCATGATCTCGCAGTTTGTGAGTTCGGGCCTCTCATTGGGCTCTGTGCTGATAGCTCAGAGCCTGGAGCCTGCTTTGGTTTCTGTGTCTCCCTTTGTCTCTGTCCCTTCCCCCCTCTCTAAAATGAATAAACATTAAAAAAAATTTTTTTTTAAGAAATTATATTCAGATTGGAAAGGAAGAAACAAAAACTATCTCTATTAACTTGCAACATAATTGCCTCTGTAGAAAGTATCAAAGAACCTTCAAAAGAACTCCTAAATTTGGAAAGCAAGTTTAACAATATCCCATGATGCAATGTCAACATAAAGTAATTGTATTTTTGTACAGCTGCAATGAACTGAATTTTTAAAACAAAGATACCAAAGATTACTAAAGCACCAAAAGGAACTACTTAGATATAATTCTAATAAAACATGTACAGAATCTGTATGCTGAAAACTAAAATTCCCTTGAAAGAAATTTAGAATTCCTAAACAAATGGAGAGACAAATTATGTTTATGTACTAGAAGACTCAATATTCTTAAGATGTCACTTCTACTTAAATTGATTCATTCATAGCAATCTCAAAAATACCTCAGCAGATCTTCTTGGCATATATTGACAGGTTAACATAAAATTTATATGTAATGCGAGGGATAAGACTCCCTAAAACTTTTGGAAAAGAACAAATTTTGAGGATTCATACTTCCAACTTTTCAGACTTGTTATAATTGTTATAATAATCTAAACAGTGTGGTATTAGTGAAATAATATAAAGGTGTTTATTTTGTGCCACCACCATTCTGTTTTGATTACATATCTATTACATAATAGAAAATAGATCAACACAAATATAGTTAACTGATTTTTGATAAATGTGCTAAGCAACTCACTGGATAAAAGAGAGTGGAACAGGTATTCATTGGAGAAATCAATGAATCTTGATCTTTATATCACATGTCATGGAATGTACTTAAAATAGACAATTAATCTGTTATAAAATCTAAAAATCTAAAACTACACTGCTTCTGGAAGAAAACATAGTATAAACTCTGCCTAATTTTGAATTGGGCAAATAGTTTGGTTTTATATACAACACCAAAAAATAACCATTAAGAGAAAACAACTATATGATAAATAGGAAATAAACAAATTTTCTTTGGTAAAGACAGAGCTAAGAACTTTTAAAAAAGTGGTGTAGACTTGGAGAAAAAAATTGTAGATCATATTTCTGAAAAACATATCCAGTATATATAGAGAATTCTCAAAATGTAACACTAGTAACACATTAAAAAAATAGAAATCACAATGACATACCACAGCATACCTATTAGAAGGCCTGAAACTCTAAAAAGCTAGTAATACCAGTTATTGGTGGGGATGCATATCTACAAGAATTCTTATTAATTGCTGAGGGGAATACAAAGGGTACAGCCACTTTTGACAACTAGAAGTTTCTTACAAAGCTAAAAATAGTCTTATTATACAATCCTAGGAGGTATCATAATCCTAGGTGTTTACTCAACTGATTTAAAAAGATGTATACACAAAAATATGCACATCAATATTTAGAGCGACTTGATTCATAACTGCCCAAATTGGAAGCAACTAAGGTACCCCTGTATGAATTAAAAAAAAAAAAAAAGGTATATGGTATATGTACAATGGATTGTTATTCAGTGATGGAAAGATATGATCTATCAAGCCATGAAAAGACATGGACGAATCTTAAATGTATATTACTAAATTTAAGATAGCAGTCTAATGGAGCTAGGTATTTTATTATTTCAATTATATACAATCCAGAAAAGGCAGAACTACAGGCACAATGAGAATATTAGTGAGTTCCAGTGGTTCCGGAGGAGGAGTGACTAGGCAAAGCATAGGTTTTTTTTTTTTGTTTTGTTTTGTTTTTGTTTCTGGGTTATGAAACTATTCTACATAATAATGTAACAATAGATACATCACACTATGCTTTTGTCAAAATTCATACAGTTTTGCAGCACAGTGAGTGAACCATTATGTATGCCAATACAACAACAACAAATGTCATTTAGGAGGTCAGAGGATCGCATGAAAAAAAGCATGCTATGTCTAAGGAATCTACCTGCGTTACAAATGTATGAAAAAAAAACCTCTGATGGGGCTGGGAGAAAATGCTCTAACCTAAAAATCTTTGGAAATAAGCAGGGTCTATAAAACTGAATACAAAAGGAATTGCACATAAGCATTGTACTCTGGTTGACAAATTTGTTTCCTGTAGGGTACAGGTTAAAAATTCTGAAACTGCTATACATATATACTGGAATTGAATAAGTAAATCTAAAGGCAATAGTGGGAGCTAGTTTACTTACTGTTGGAGTGGTAGTTAACAGACAAAGTGCGGGGTGGGGGTGGAAAGTCTTTAATGATCCATGTGATAACGGATTAGAATTAGAAACATAAGAAATGAACTCATATTTAGCTTAATATAGATACAGATGGTTACACACAGAAACATGGATAGATGCATCCACACAGGTTAGTATACACGTATATACTTCCTTTCTCTCTCAACTGACCCTAGATGAAATGACACTACAATAGCAACAAGGACAACTAGTGATCAGCTTCTGATTTATTACGATACGAGTAAAAACAACCTTCAGTAAAAAGAAATGGGATCCTGGGATAAATTCCTTGTTCTAAGAATGGGGGAGAAATATACAAGATGAATCTGGAAAGTTGTGTAATTCCAGAGTGTAAGAAAGTGCTAAAAACACACACAAATGCAATGACAGAGATATATCAAAGGGACACAGGAGCCAACTGAAGCAGCTCTCAGTGGTCAAAGCTGGGACTATTTGTATAGTATAGAAGAGAAGGGAAGACTAGTTTGCAGTGGAAATATTTAACCAACACAGCCTCAGTTAGGTGACCAAGGTGAACCTCAACCATGATAAGCCATATTAATAGTATGTACCCTTGATATGTTGTGAGAAAATGACACTTTCACCTATGTGTTCTTCCTCACAAAAATCTACAACCTCGATTTCAATATGAGAAAAACATCGTACAATTCCCAATTTTGGGACATTCTATAAGATACCAGAGATATACTTTTTATAACTATCAAGGTCATCAGAAATAAGGAAAGTCTGAGAAACTTTTGCAAACAAGAGGAGCTTAAGCAGATATAACTACTAAATATAATGCAGTATCCTAGATGGGATCTTAGAACATAAAAAAAAAAAACCAATAGGTAAAAATTAAGGTAATCTGAATAGGGGGTGGAATCTAGGTAATAATCATGAATGAATATTGCATCATTAATTATAATAGAAATAACATACTAATTTAAGGTATTAATAATAGGGGAAATTAGGCAGAGAATGTATAAGAACTATATTACCATCTTTGATTTTTCAGTAAATCTACTTTTTTAATTTAATTCTTTTTTTCTTTAAAATTTTTTTTAAGTTCATTTATTTATTTTATGAGAGAGAGATAGGGCACAAGACGGGGAGGAACAGAGAGATAGGGAGAGAGAGAATCCCAATCAGGCTCAGTACTGGGAGTACAGAGCCCACTGTGGGGCTTGAACTCATGAACTGTGCAATGGTGGCCTGAGCTACAATCAAGAGCCAGGTGCTTAACTGACTGAGCCACTCAGGTGTCCCTAAAACTGTTTGAAAAATCTTTATAAAAATGTGCAGGAAATTCAGACAGATACTTCAAAAAGTATGCAGGTGGTAAATAATCATATGAAGAGATGATCAATTATTTGGTAAATTCAAATTAAATACACTGTGAGATACATCTGTATACCTACTAGAATAATAAAAGTCAATACTAAGTGCTGTTGGTGATGGAAAGTATCTGAAATTGTAATATATTTCTTGTATGACTACAAATTGGCATACTCTTTTGGAAAATAGTCTGGTAGTATATTAATTTTCTAACCTGCTAGAACAAAGTAACAAAGTACTACCAACTTCATGGTTCAAGACAACATAAATTTATTCTTACAGTTCTGGAGGTTAAAAGTCAGTAATCCAATTATTGTAAGGGTTGGTTCCTTTTGAGGGCTCTGAGGAGAATCTATTCCATGCCTCTCTCCAAGGTTCTGGTGATTGCACACAATCCATGGCATTATTTGGATTATAGATCTATCGCTCCAATCTCTGCTTTCTTCTTCACATGGCATTTTTCTTGTGTATCTCTGTCCAAATTTCTACTCTTTATAATAATACATTCGTTGGGTTGGTGTCTACCCTAATAACCCCATTTTAACTTGATTAACTCTAAAACAAACTTATTTTCATGTACAATTACATTCTGAGGTACTGAGAGTTAGGGTTTCAATTTATCATTTTAGGGATACAATTCAACTCCTAAAAGGCATTTAAAAAAAAAGTTAATCATACAGATACCATATAACCTAGCAATTCCCCTAACACAATGTTACCCAAGATTAATAAAAACATATTCATATGAAAATCTTAATATAAATGTTTAGAGCAGAACTTATTGATGGTCACTCCAAACTGGAAATGATCCAGGTATCCATCGACTAGTAAACTTACACACCATGGCACCTACACAGAATGGAATACTTCTCAGCAATGCAATGAAACATGCTACTGTTTCACAAAACAACATATGTTGCATCTAAAATGCCTTTTACTAAGTCAAAGTAGCCAGATCCAAAAGCTTATATACTGTATGATTTAACTTATATGAAATATGGCAAAGGTAAAACTACAGGGATGAAATATATCTCAGCATTTGCTAAGGGTGGTATTAGTCAAAGGTATGTGCTACCTACAGACAACATGAACATTTCAGTCTAACGGGATAGATCTTAAAATGATTGTGGTAGTACATGCATGGCTCCATGTCTTTTTAAAAACCCATAGAAGTCTACACTATAAAGTGTGAATTTTAATGTATGCTAATAAAAAAAAATTAACCAGGATATGTGTAGGGAAAAAACAGTCAAAATGCATGATATCACGAATTAATTTAACATTACTGCAATAGCATATTGCAAATGCATATTGCACAGCATAATGGAGGTGCAGCAGATAACTAACCTAAGTAATTTTGAAACAGACTATTTTCATTTCATACTGCAAGGCTGAAGACAAAAAGAGAGTTCATCATCAACCTTGTTATCTAGTTAATATATATATATATATATATATATATATATATATATATATGCTTTTAACAGGGTAGTGGGTTAACAATCTTGAAATTGTTTTATGTGGGTTCTAAAGTTGAACAAGTAAATAAATATTTTGCAGGTTATCAGTAATAAGGTTAGTAATAAAATAGTTCTTTCCTTTTTGATTAATAAGGCCCATATGCAAATTACATATATTAAATAATTTGCCCCTAAATCTCAAAAAGTACATAAAACATTCACAGCAAGAATTTATACTCAAAATTCATTACTTTCAAAACCAATAACTTCAAGTGAGATTTAATAATTCTGACAATACTAAAATGTGTTGAGAAGTAGGTTACATTAGTGACCAAACAAGCAGCTAAATGGACACGTATCTATCTATGGATTCATTAGGTGTTCTCTTCTACTGATTTAACTTGATGTGCAATAACTTGAGAGTCAGGAGAAATACTGAATTTAATTAGAAAGGCATTTTGTGACTGATTGCTTATTCATAGGCTAAAACACTGCATTTTTACTTTACTATTTTAACAAAGTAAACAAGGTTTGAATGTCTCAGAGAAAAAAATTATTGCCTGAATCAAAAATTAATTATTCTCAATACAGTGCTTAGTAAAGAACAGGAAATAAAACTAAAAGCCGGCTGCCAAGCATCAATAGACACGAAAAAAGAAAAGAGATTAATAATGTTCACTTTTTCATGTTAACTACCACACTAGTTAATACATATGAATCCAGAATGCTAATATTATTATTGACTAAAATATTAATAGTACTAAAATAAGGGTCTTTCAGAAATATAATTAGAGAAAGGAAATAGTTCCTACTGTTATTTTTTTTTCTTTTTCACTTTAAATATAGGTTTCATCTTAACTATGGGTAGCCCCATGCAAATGTGACATGAGGATATATAGCTATAGCTACTACTATGTGTTTGTATTGAAATGAGACAATTTGTTAATGTAAAAGTTAGAGTACAGACATCCAGATCCACCTAAGATAGGTAAGCACATTCCACCCAAACTTTCCCAATGATTACAACAGCAAAACACTGAGAAGAATATATAAGCAACTATCTACAGACACTGAAAAGTAAATAATTTCAGGAAACTTTGAAGAAAAACCAAAATTCAAAACACAACCAATACAGTGGTGATTTCCCTATTTTAGGTTTTCTGTTTTGTTTCATTTGTCTTTTTTTTTTTTTTATCCCATATCTGATGCCTGACAGCCTGAATCTCAGAACTGCATAATTGCATAGTCAATACAAAAAGAAGCATTACCAGGAAAAGAAAACAAAAACAAACCCTTTATCTCTTACTATGGAGACTAGAAATGAATGGTCTGTATGCTATGAAGAAGATAAGAGGAAATCACATACGTCTCTCCTTTTCTCCTCAGGCCTTCCCACTCCCTAAGACACAACATATTCAAATTAGGCCAATTAATAACCCTACAATGGTCTATAAGTTTTTAAGCAAGATGAAGAGTCACATGTCTTGCACTTTAAGTCAAAAACTAGAAATAATTAAGCTTAGTGACAAAGGTATGTTGAAAGCTGAGATAGACTTCTTATGCTAAACACTCAGCCAAGCAGTGAATGCAAAGGAAAAATTCTCAGAGAAAATTAAAAGGGCTTTGCATTGAACACGTGAATGATAAGAAAATGAAACAGCTTTATTGCTGAGAAAGTTTTACCAGTTGGAATAGATCAAACCAGCTACAGCATTTCCTTAAACCAAAGCCTACTCCAGAACAGATCCTAACTCTCTTCAATTCTAAGAAGGCTGAAAAGAAGTGAGGCAGTGTCAGCAGAAAAGTTTGAAGCTAGTAGAGGATAGTTCACAAAGTTTAGGAAAGGCTGTGTCCATAATATAAAAGTACAAGCTGAAGCAACAAGTGCTGATGTAGAAGCTGCAGCGAAGTGTCCAGAAGACCTAGCTAAGATAATTCATGAAGGCAGCTACACTCAACAGTGGATTTTCAACGTACACAAAACAGTCTTAGATTGGAAGAAGATGCCTGTTAGGACTTTTCATAGCTAGAGAGGAGAAGTCAATACTTGCCATCAAAGTTTCAAAGGACAGACTGACTCTCTTGTTAGGAACTAATGCAGCTGGGGACTTTAAGTTGAAGCCAGTGCCCATTCACCATTCTGAAAAATCCCAGGACTCTTAAGAATTATGCTAAACCTACCCTGCTTATGCTCTGTAAATGGAATGACAAAGTCTGGATGAGAGAGCATCTGTTTACAACATGGTTTACTGAATATTTCAAGCTCACTGTTGAGACCTGCCGCTCAGAAAGAAAGATGCCTTTCAAATATCACCACTCATCGACAATGTACCTGGTTACCCAAGAACTCCGATGGAGATGTATGATGAAATGAATGTTGTTTTTATGCTTGCCAACACAACATCTATTCTGTAGTCACATGGATCAAGGAGTAATTTTGACTTGAAAGTTTCATTATTTAAGAAATAGATTTTATAAGATTATAGCTGCCACAGATTGTGATTTCTCTGATGAACCTGGGCAAAATAAATTGAAAAACTTCTGGAAAGGATTTACCATTCTAAGTGTCATGAAAGACATTTGTGATTCATGGGAAAAAGCCAAGATATTATCAACAGGAGTTTTGAAGGAGTTGATTCCAACTCTTCTGGATGATTTTGAGGGGTTCAAGACTTCAGTGGAGGAAGAAACTGCAGATGTGGTGAAACAGAAAGAAAACTAGAATTAGAAGTGGAACCTGAAGGGGTGCCCTGGTGCTTCAGTAGGTTAAGCATCCAACTCTTGGTTTCAGCTCAGTCATGATCTCACAGTTTGTAGGTTCAAACCCTGTATCAAACTCTTCACTGACAGCACAGAGGCAGTGTGGGATTCTCAGTCTCCCCATCTGTCTCTTCCCCTCCCTCACTTGCTCTCTATCTCTATCAAAAAATAAACTTAAAAGAAAAAAAAATTAAGTGGAGCCTGAAGATATGGCTAAATTGCCATTGAATGGATGAGGAATTGCTCCTTATGGATGAGCAAAGAAAGTGGTTTCTTGAGATGGAATCTACTCCTGGTAAACATGCTGTGTAGATTTTTGAAATAACAGCAAAGGGCATCAAATATTACATAAACTTAAAATAGCAGACAGTTTGGAGAGCACTGATTCCAATTTTGAAAGAGGTTCTACAGTGGTAAAATACTATCAATACCACAGTGGTTAAAATGCTATCATCATATGCCACAGAGAAATTATCAACAAAAAGAAGAATAAATTGATGCAGAAAAGTTCATTGTTGTCTTGAGGAAATTGCTACAACCACCCCAACCTTCAGCATTCACCACTCTGATCAGTCAGCAGCCATCAACAATGAGTC